>NW_019396572.1:0-130109 GCF_000591075.1 Eurytemora carolleeae | reverse complement strand
CCATTCCAAACATTCTCAAGCATTTCCGAAAATTAATTTAGAACGCGACCAAACATAAAACTTCGACTGAACCTTGACCATTGCCGAGGATGGAGCAGGGCATTAAAATTTTACATATATTGAACTCGACGTATTTTACGCTAAACTGTGATATAGCGGAATAGAGAATAGTTCTTTTCTAGAATTAAATGTTTATTAGCTATAACCGTACGTAATCAACCTAATCAGTAAGTATGCTCAGACAACTTTACGCAATGAATAATTTGATCTGAAATGAAAAACTCGCAATTATGTATCAGCCAAATATTGTAAACATTAGACTAACCTCTAGTATAGCGAGTGCCTCCTCCTTGGTCCTAGTTATATTCTCCTCCCTCCAGGAGCTGGGTCTCCTTGAATCCTGGTGCTTCACCAACAGATGACTAGCACGAACCTACAAAATTAGTGTAAAACCTATATTTAAGCCCTGTTTAGGAAAGAACTAGAATGAAGGATGAAGTAGGAAACCTATCTAGAACTCAAGACTGAACTGAATTCAAGCATAATCACCAGATCAACCATATGAAGATATGAAGTACTTTTATTAACTTTCATAATATTTAGCCTATATTCAACCCTGCTTTTTATTCTATAACTTGCAATTTTATATGTGAATTGAAGCAAAAAGAAAAGATTTTAAACTTATCTATATAAAAGGAAGCACGTGCAATACCATCAATCTTAAAAATGTAACCATGTATGTAAACCTATTTACTCCCAAAACATTGATTAAAATATTAAATTAGAGGCCTTTTTCAGACCAAACAATATGGTCTTTCTTGGATGCAAATCTGAATAATTTCTCCACTATATAAACAAAAGGTTTGAGAAATATTATAATACTGTACATTCTTTAACGTACTGTATTTCTTGTACATGGGAACAGTGTACACGTTGCTGTACCCTGATCTCATCCCTCCCCGTTGCATCGACAATATATACCCCTGTTAAGGCGCTGAGGACATTATCGTTGTATCCTGACCCCAGCTGACTGGTTTCTGTGAGATCGGAAGACTTCACTAAAGATTGACTGGAGAACGTTGTTTCTAAGCCCTGAGCGGATTCCTTGCGGATTCCTAAATTATCTGGAGAACGTTGTTTCCCAGACCTAAACTATTTAAGGAGTGAACCTTCGGAGATAAGGGGATCTGGTTAAATAAACATTCTCGTCAAGAAATATACCTACGTGGACGGTGCTCCACCCACTCAGTCGATGCACCAAATGTAAGCACTCATTTAATATATTCGTGTGATTGATTGATTGTAAAATAATAATTAGTTGATGGTATTGCTTTAAAACTTTTAAATTATATGGAACTGATTAATATTGTGATTTATTTTTTCAGTTTCCACCGCAAGACGTGCTTTCCTCGTTCCTAGAGTATAAATGAACTGTGGATATTTACAGAAACAAGCGCGTGAGAAATGGGTATGATGACTGAGCCTGCGTCCGGCATTTGGCGTGAAGACCTAATTGAAAATTAGGTGAGAAATGCACAATTAGGGTACTAGATCCTTATAAATGTGTTTATGCTGGGTTCCGTCAGGTTTTGAATATTGCAAGATTAAAATTTAAACGGATAGATTATCATAAGTTATTACTTATTAAAATATATCCCTATCAATGTCACTGGGCAGTGACAAACAAACCAGTTTTTTTTAGCAGACTGTTTTTGATATATGCCCTTTGGATCATGATCAGCAAAAATATACGGTTCCACGGTTTCGGATCCAAGGGAAAAAATATCAAAAAAACCTGCTAAAAAACAAATTACTTGAGATTATTAAAATATTCTTTATCCTTGAATGGTTAAAAAGTTTAAGCAGATATGGCGGAAATCTATTTTAAAAATCAGTAAATCTAGAATGGATCCGGATCCATATTTTCAGGGGAGAATCATAATCCGATCCGTTTCTATTTGAAATGGATCTTTAGCACTGCTTACAACTCTAAGTTGCGTTTACCTGAGCAGGAGCTGGTTGTGCTGGTGTGGTAGGTTTATCCCATTGAGACTGTTTAGTGAATTGATTCAGGAAGTAAACCTGGCCAGTTGACCGGGAAGTGCGTTCCTCCCATCCAGCTGGTAGATCAGACATTTTTCTGAAAAAACGCTACAACGTTAAAAATGGTAATACTGATGATACTGAATCAATTTCAGAAGATTAATCCACTTTCACAACCTTGATAAATGCTGAATTCTAACAAAATAGGAAAATATTCAAATGACGTGGAACAGATTACTCGCCAAAGTGAACATGAGAATTCTTATTTTTTTCGATTTTGTTGAGAAGTCTCTTCTTTTTCTTTTCTTTTAGAACAACCACCTTTCCAGATTTTTTATCCTCCATATCCTTCTGTATCTTCTTCCAATAACCATTTTCTTCTTCGTCCTGTTTTATGACAAAATATATCATTAAGAATAAATAATTTTCTATATATTTAATATAAGTTAAAATATATGTTCATACTGCAATATGGTATTTATAATCAGTTTACCCTCACCACTGTTAATATGTTACCTTTAGTTTGATTAATTTCCAGTCATCTATCTGTCTACTAAGTATTCTATCTGTCTGCTCTTCATTCCTACACCTAGATATCACACTTAAATCAAAATCAATATATTTTTATAGTTTAGTTTTAGTTCAAACTTATATTTATCCATCTCTATTGTTTGGTGTAAAAACAACCTGACAAAGAACTTGTCGTCACCAATTCTAGCATCAATATAGCTGACGTCCTCCATCTCCCTCACCCGCCTCTTTAATACCTTCACGTCATCTATTCCTAAATACAAGAAGATATAGCCATTCAAACAAATAATTCTCTTGTGTGAAGGTGTCATCGCCTTATTCATAATTACACAGTAAGATCTAATTAATCATTTCATAAAAAGAATATTTTAACAAAAATTGTAAATTACATGATGAATACACTACCTAAAGGAACAATAATCTTGATTATAATACCAGGCGTAAACTCAAACACAGTTGATGACTCCTTGCCAGCCTCCTTATCAAAACAGTCCAATCAGCCTTGTTAAATGTTTATACTCCACTTGGCATTTAATTTATTAGAAATCAACTGAAAAGAAGAAAAATATTGATCTTGAAAACATTCTTACAAGTGTTAACTTAATCCTGATAAAAAAGAATTTTGTTCACTGATTGGGTTTCCTTGACAGTGGTATTCTTTTCCTTCTTTACTTCGTTTTCTTTCACTTTATTTTCTTTTTTCACAGGCTCTCCCTTCATTTCGGATTCTCCCTTGCTGACCCTTCCTTCGCTTTCATGGATACGTAGGTGTGCCTGGAAAAAAAGTTGCAAAAAAGAAAAAAGTACAATTGAGTTGGATCCTTAAGACCTATTTTTACAGAAATGATTCCGTTTCATATTTAGCCGTATCAAATTATAAAACACGAGATAATTTTCTTTTTTTAGGTCATTTAAAGTAGTTTTAAAATTATACAGCCTAGACTGCCTTGCTTATTTTTATTTTTAAACAAATCTTTGCTTTGAATCCTCTCCCTGGCCGCGATATACGAAAAAATTTTCTTGCGTCGGTTTCTTTTAGCAATTCATACAAGTCCCTTGAGCCCCAACACAAATAATGTGTTGTAAATCTATGACAGCTTAATGTGTATCTTGAATAGTTGACGGAAAAAACGGTTAAAAATCAAAAACAATTGTTAATTTGAAATAAAATCCCTAAAATTTTTAATTGTTAATGGTTGCTTTTCTTCATTTTAAAATATTTTTGTCAATTCAATAAGACTATAAGCAATGTATCATTTACTCCGAGACAAATTAGAATCAATGGAAATTTAAACCCCCGAGGGATTCAATGATAAACCCAGAGTAAATGACATTCCTTTGTAAAAAATAACAAATTATTTTTATTATTTATTATTATTTTTAAAAGGGGCGGGAGTAAATGAAAATTGTTGCATACCAAAAAACCGGCTTTTTATAAAGGAATGCACTTTTTTTCGATTTATGCTACTTACAAAAGAATATTATAAACTCAATTCTTTATTTCATAAACAAAAATTTAACTTAATATTTGTACTGGGTACCTTTGCCGCAGAAACATTTTTTCTCTGTTGGTTTAAATACTGGTTTCTGAGCCTCCTCCACTGAGTTTTTGTTAAAATCCTGAGTAAATAAACCTAATTAATTGAATTATCTTTGCAATATTTATTTTTTATTAAAACTACTAAAAATGCCTGCCAAAATACCAAAAATACCAAAAATACTAAAAATACTAAAAATTACTGAAAAATACTGAAGAATACTAAAAATACTGAAAAATGCTGAAAAATGCTGAAAAATGCTGAAAAATGCTGAAAAATGCTGAAAAATGCTGAAAAATACTGAAAAATACTAAAAAATACTGAAAAATACTGAAAAATACTGGAAAATACTGGAAAATACTGGAAAATTCTGAAAAATACTGAAAAATACTGAAAAATACTGGAAAATACTGGAAAATACTTGAATACCAATTTACCAATTTACCAATACCAATACCAATAACAATAACAATAACAATAACAATAAAATTAACAATAACAATAACAATAACAATAACAATAACAATAACAATAACAATAACAATAACAATAACAATAACAATAACAATAACAATAACAATAATCATAATTTGAAACCACTAGACCGCGCCCCACAATAAATGAAAATAAAATAAAAAAGCCCTTCTAATTCACAAACCTGAATCCCTGTAATGTTAAAATGTCTGACTCTTCTATCCCCTCACTCTGAATCTGTTTCTTCGGCTCATCTAAAACCTGATCAGATTCAGGGCGCAATCTTTCCAATACATCCTCAGCACGAGACTTAATGCCATCCTCGGAGCGGAACCGTTCTCTTTGGTTTTCATCTATACGCAGCCTCTAAAGTAGGCATTAGGTAATAGGTATATATACAGAGGTTGTATCATATGCACCGAAAAGCGATCTTGGGGCAACGAATAAAGTGTAAGATCTGGTGATCTTCATAAACTATTCTGTGTTCAGGGTGTTCAAAATCAAGACTTCAATCTACTAAAATACAGCAAATCTAAAATTATCAAAATGTTCAAAATAAATTATATAATCAGATTTTTAATGCATAACCAATAACCATTTAAAGGCCTATTTCATAACAACGAGCTTGAGTATGATTTTATAAACAAAAATGTTTTAAGATACTGTGAAAATATTTTATATAAGCCTAAAAGTCTAACCTGTACCTAAGACTAAAAAACTAGCCTCAAACTGTTAAATAATAAGTTTTATCTTTCAGAACACGATGGCTTAGTTGCACCCTTCTAACTTGCTTTCGTGTCTCTTTCTCCAAGTTTATAAATCATCCGTGATAAATGTTCAAAGCTTTTTGCACAATAATGCTTAACCTTATTCTTACGTATGGTTTATAAAATTTATGTAGATATTGTGATAATTGTGATTCCTTCCTAAAGAGTAGCTCCGCGCTCGTCTCCGTTGCATTGAACCAGGTGAAAATTACAAATATTTGAAATTGAGCTTACATAATATCCTAAATTCTCACAAACCCTTCAACAAAACTCTGATGCTAGGCTGGCACCGAGTCCCTGTTGATCACTGAACATGTATTCTCTCCGCCGGCTTGCGGATAAACTGTACTCCTCAGCAACATGCAGATCGTCTTCCCTGTGTGTTTGGCTCCTGAGATGGAAACGCCCAATCCCTCTCCCATCTACTAATATTGACACCCTGAGTCTAGGATAGGTCAATATAAAGGTGAGGAACAAAGCTCATAAACTTTGAGCTCTGGAACTCCGTATAACGAATCTAATTTAGACCTCCGTTGTCAAGACTCCGACACCAACGGAAGCTGAGTTTCCCCTGTATCTCCGGACACTCGGCTAAAGTTCTCTCTAAGAGTAGCCCCTACCTCTATGTAAACCTGATCTATAGCGACCACATCTTGGTTGTTATCCTCCACTCCGATACCTAACAGCTATATGTAGATTGTAGAATACCTTTAAAATTAGTCATTGTTCCCTTGAAGGTTACAGAATAGATTTATTCTATATCGAGTTTTTTCCAACTGCCGAAATTCCAATTAACCATTATGGTGACAAATGTCGACTTATCATAACTTAACCTAATAAACAATTCAACTAATAGGACAAATAACTCTTGGCTATTGAAACAATACTTACTTTAGGAGCGTCGAAGTCGTCATCTTCGTTATCATGTTTTCTCTTTGTCTTGAGCTCCTCCTCCGTTGTGTTCTCTCCGACCGTGAGCTCTGGTTGAAAAGTTTTGATACTGGTTAGGGTTGATGGGTCGGGTAACCTTGTCTCCTCATCCTGAGCTCCACACGCCTGATCAATCCCAGGTTCAAGTCAATAATAGTCACCCCGAAGCCTTGAGTCTTATTAATTTAGGGAATCGAAAATATTATAAAGTTCACATCCCTAGGTTCTGAATTTTGACTTGTCAGACCACCCCAAAAAATTAAACGTTTTCATAGTTTTTTAGGTTAATTACTAAAATTATATTAGCCTGTCCTACCAAAGTTACTCGCCCCCAAAAAAAAAAATATTAACCGGAAACAATAAAATTCCTTAATGAAAAACACCGAACGAAATTATAAGTAGGATAAACTAAGCTCAGATTTAAGCCTGCCTTGAGAACATTTTTAACTCCTTCCAGGTTCTCAAACTCGATAAATGCAAAACCTTTGTAAATTGATTCTTTTGGCGCTTAAGAGTAGCAAACATGTTTTTTGTTAATTACCATTCCAAACATTCTCAAGCATTTCCCAAACTTACAACACTTTTCTGCCCTTTTTTTCCATTGAGTGTAAAGTTTTAAAAACTCAAATAGAAAATATAAATCACAAAAATTGGAATAAATACTCTTTTCTTAGATGTTTCTCAAATTATAGAGAAATAATTATTCTCGTTGAATCAAAGTTGACCTTTAGCTTTAGAGGAGTTCTTAAATTTTGGTATGGAAACATAGGCAACAGAACCGAATTGATTGAATTTGGTTTTCAGCATCTCGTGACTCGCTTCTAAATATCAAGGCATGATTAAATCAAATAAGAAGCAAGAATGTAATGCAAGGAAAGTTATTTCAGAAGTGTACACATCTTTTGTACTGCAGTGTACTGTCTCTGGGCGGTAATGTAAACACAGGACGGATGTCATAGCCTGACGTGGGATCCTGAAAATTATCAAAATTATCAAAATTTAATGCTTTTAACCTCCTTGGATACTAAACGAACAATGATGCATCTATTCTTGTTTACAAATTCCGCCCAAAGAGAACTGGTTTCATTATGTACGCAGAGTGTACACAACCGCAATAAACTTTCCTTGCCTTACATTCTTGATAAGAAGTAACTATTTCTACCCATATTTTGGTTTTCCCTTACTCAGATATATTGCAAAACCAATTGATAATTTCAAAGAAACGAATTTTGGTCGTCTTTAGCGGCTCATTTTTATAGCACAATCTGAATACAAAGCATTAGCAACCTTGTAATGATTTTGTTCTAGGTTAACTTGTTAAGTGGAGGCAATTGATTAATCATTTCTGAGTGCACCCCTTATACACCCTACATTGTTAATTGGCATTTACATAATAAACTTCAATTGTTTGGCAAAGGGGATGGTGGAGATGTCCTATTTGATGAGAAGGGGGGAGGGTCCCTGCCTTTATTTGTGGTTCAAATCTTCCAATTTTTTTGCTGCACGCCTGATTTGTGTTCTATTTTCGTAATTCTTTTAGGGTGTATAAAATGTTAAATAACAAAGATTTAAGCAATTTGTTAACCTGGAGATATATTTTCTACATAAATTGTGCAATCCTCAACATCATCCTTGTCCTGGAACCAAACTATTTACAATGGGCAGAAAAGATTTTAAATAAAATATATAAAATGCTTTTTAAGATTAAAATGAAATATAACCATTTCAAGATTAAATGATTATCTAATATCTATGAAATGAGTAAAAATTGGTTTCCTGTAGTTTGTTTATCCTCCTAACTTTACTTCCATCCTCAGACACTTCAAGTAAGACAGACTTCTTTACCTGGAATAATTTTTAAAAAACATCGTCAAAATGAGATCTTTTAGGCAGTGATGTATTTATGCTAGAATTATCGTCACCCGCACTTTATATTGTGAAAATATAAAATATATATTAAGGAGGCGATACAAAAAAAATCTAGTTTATTTATTTCTCTGACATTGCTGTAAATTCAAGTTTACAAATCATGTTTTTAATTAATACTTAAGAACTTATGTATTTTTAATTTTTGGTGTAAAAGAATTATCAGAATTGAAATAAAAAGTGTAGATTACCTCTAGAGCTTTAACGAGATGTTCTTCTATAGTTCCATCCTGGAACTCAACCAACATACTCTTAATTTTATTAAACGCCTGGAAGGTTGACAGTGGAACCCAAGGATCTCTAAATAAACATGAATTATTGACATCTATGTTCTATATGTATTATGTATTATATTTCCAAATAATCGATGACCGAGCCCACCTCAAATGACCCTAAGAAATGATTATGAAAGTTAAAAATAAATTGTTGCCTCAAAAATTCGATTTAACCGTTTTCTATTTATAAAATAAAGCTCTTCGTTCATGTATACTTCTTTTTATACATATTTGTTAGTGTTAGGTGGCCAAACAGCTGGACCAAATTGGCTGACATTTTTAAAACTAATCCATGGCCATTGGCCGGGTACCATAAGCTAAAAAATCAATTTCTTTTTTTAATTCGAATTTTTGACGCGTTTTTAAAATTCCACTTGAGCTAGTACAAAAATAAAACCAGAAGAAGTTTATCTTTTTCGGATCTCCCAATTAAGGACATTTTCAACTATATATTTACTAGAATTACAATAAAATTTAAAAAAAATACTTTTTTAGAAGCTGCATCATGAATCCATCCTTCCTATTTGAAGCCCTCAACATAAGTTTAATAAATTCCTTTCAAGATATGACTCACAATTGTAACAAAAAGAATTTAACTAATGCTGTCTGCTGAGCCACATATCGTTAAATTTGTCTTCTATTTTGTGCTTTAAAACATTTAAGGCATTTTTTCAATCTTTAGTTTGAAGTGCATTAAAGAAGCAAAGCACTATGCACATTTACAATAAACATGTACGTTGCACATATCCAAGGTACAGGGTGTCACACATCAAATTAGACCGCGTCAATGAGCCATATTACGATTTTGGGGACAAATCAGAAAATTTAAGAAGAATGAATCATTTTGAAAAATTTAATAAGGCTAATATGAATTTTTTTTTGCAGAAAATGCTAGATTTTTTGAGTAGTATGTATGTGCGTCAAAGATTGGAGATAGTCTAATATGATATGGGACGCTCTGTATAAAAACATTTGTCTACTATCTAGAACCTAACGATATTATGCTGGATACACACAAATAAGAAGTATTTAAACAATATATTTTAAAAATTAAATAATATCAAATTTAGCCAAAATAGGAACAACAAAAATTAATAACTATGAATAAGTGTAATAAATGTTTTCAAATATTGCAAAAAAAAACTAGAAAACCTCTAAAATAAAATAAAAACGAAGATTGCATCCAAGATATTCTCTTCAAAACGTAGTGAATATTAAGCACTGGAGATAATATGAATCTTTCTTTCTAAAGAATTATTTATGGGGTTCCTAAGGTTAGCATCACTAAAGTAGAATTCCAACTGTTCCGCTAGCCGTTTATACAGCCCCTTCCGACGTTTTCTGTGCTTCTTTGCTCTAAAAAAATCGTGCTGATCTTAAGGGACAGTTTGACATTATTTAGTTTAAAATATTACTTAAATCATTGAGTAAAAATTGTACAAATTGTCAGATCGTTGCTCATATTTTATTTAAATTTCTAAAAAAAAAGACTATTTTTTATTTTTTATTTACCCTGGAACTCCCGCACTACTACGATCCATTTCTTCATATTTTTCACTTGCATTCTTTTCAATTTTATCCATTTTATGGTCTTTCTTTTCTCCCTTTCCTGATAACACAATTTTTTCTTCTTTCTTTATTTCCTTTCCTTTCTTCTTTTTCCCGGTTTCTGCCATTCTTTCTGAATCAAACAGACATAACAATACAATAGAATATCACAGAATCAAGGGATAAAAGAGTGAGTTACTAAAACAGAATTAATAAAACATAGTTACACAATACACAACAAAAATTACAATATTTTAAAACATTCTATGACTAGCACATACAGATTAATGACTTGGTTTCTACGTAAATAAACGGTTGTTACAAGAAGAGATCATTAGTTTCATAAATGCGATTAGGCTGAAGTACTGAGGGTTTTCTGGATAAATTATCTCCGAGTCATTACTCGGGAACATTTTCTTTTCCTTTCTGTTTAT
Organism: Eurytemora carolleeae; assembly: GCF_000591075.1. Classification (NCBI taxonomy): domain Eukaryota; kingdom Metazoa; phylum Arthropoda; class Copepoda; order Calanoida; family Temoridae; genus Eurytemora; species Eurytemora carolleeae. Next base: position 119,643 of record NW_019396572.1, on the reverse strand, counting down.
CTTTCTTACGACTAGAGCGTCTTCGTTTGATTCCAGATCCAATTATTCTAGAGTATAACTCTTTTCTTAGCTCTCGGGATATTGGCTGGAATAAAAATTAATAAGTTATTATTAATTAACTAAAGAAAAATAAGGAAATAATAAGCCTTATAATTTAAGATTTGTTGCATATAAAAAAACATTAATACCTTGAGATGCATAAAATTACAAAAGCCGGCTCTAGTACATTCTCCCATCTCATACTGCCTAAGTTTATTTGTTTTAAAACAATGGTTTAAATTTCCCTTGAAAATTATTCTACTTTTCACAACATTTTTTAAATTCAAATAAATTTAAACTTAAACAAAAAAACGTACTGGTCTTGCGTGGAAATGCTTAGAATACACTGCGAAGGTTCTGAATGTGGTTTAATATGGACCGGCTCAATTTTATCTCATTCAAGCTAGAAAATCTGTTAGAAGTTATTGAATTCGACTAATTGTAATCTGCCTCAGAGATTTATAGTGATTGTCGTTATAATTTCAAGAGACCCTTCATTCACAGAGGGCCATGTCTGATTCCCAACAATACACTTTTAATCTTTTTCGGCCAATATAATGTGAACAACATTAATATTTCAGTCATTTCTGATCTGGAAAAGCATTCATTGATACCGTTGTGTATCGGACAAATCCGTGTAAAAAGAACCCAACGTGTAACCAGACGTAACTTTTTAATTTTCTCTCTAATACAAAACAAAAAATCTCTTTCGTCCATGTAATTATTATTTGAAACTTGGATTTTTTAAGTCTAAAACTTAAAAAGTAAAATATTTGGACCTGCAACAAGCCTCTCTAAAATCGGTGACAGGAGAAAGTTCTGCGTAGATAGGACGCCCACCAAACCACCTGTTATTCAATTCATTTGATGCCTATAGAAAAATAAATATTAAAAAATATTTTTATAAAATTATTCAATTAACATTTCGTTTGTTTTCTTAAATTTCGGTTTGCATCTGTACCGAAATTTTTCAGATTTAGTGTTTTAATTTCTTTTCACTTTTTAATAAATAAACAAAAACAAGAAGTACCTTTTCAGCGTCTGTCTCATATCTGAACTTGATGTAAACATTCCCCACCAGATGATCACCAAGGTTATCACAAACATTCATCTCCTCAATCTCTCCGTATCGATCCTTCATAGATTTATGTTGTAAATATACGCACTTCACATTACAGTTATCAATTTGTTTAAATCGAGAACATCATTAGGTATTTATATTTCATGGAAAAAAATTAAAAACATTATTTCACCCCCAATGCCAGAAATTGCTTTAACAAATTATTTCTAAGGGAAAACATGGAATAACAGAATCAAAGTTAGTCAAAATTTTCATTCTAACCCAAAATCTTAAAAAAATGTCCGGCCCAATAATCCTATTTAGTAAAAATATAAAAGGAAATTATTTATATATATATATTGATGTGGCCTATGAATATCAAGAAAAAAATCTCTGTTTGACTGTTGGGTTTATATGTCTCTGATCATTGACCAATTTTCCTCTAATTTTTATTTGGTGAATTCGGCAAAACAACGGAAATATTCTGAGCTTAGTTTAAAAATTCTAAATTGAGTTTGCTAATTTTTATGGTGTAAGTTTAGATTTCCAGGCATTCAATTTGAGATTGAGTTGGGATTTGTATCCTGAACTAGACATCATTTGTTAGGTTTAAATCCTGCCTAAAACTTAAAATATTCCACCCCATCCCTTCCTAAAGTACAGAAATAGTTATCATTTGCCACAATTCAGCGGGAAAATTTTTTTTTACATTTTTTAATTTTACACAGGGGAAGTGGGGTAATTGGTCATGAAAATACAAAATACATATCATTTTTACCTCACATTCTACAAAAACCTCTTGAAAAAAGTTGTCATAATGTTCCTGCATTTCCTCATCGGTGACTTGGTTCATATGAGATCCATCGGCCGTCTAGATATGCATAAATCACACTGTTAATTCCCATTATCGTCCCAATTTAGAACCTTTTCAGTTTAAAATCTAACTTTTATAATTTTCCCGTCTTTCGTATATTTGAGGGAATTACTAAACCGAATCACTAAATCAATGATTGATTCGTAAGAATTTTTAATGGAAGTTATATGCCGTTGCCGCAGTTTTTATTGGAACTATCCGGAATATTTTTATTAGTTTCTCACCTTAGACGTGTTTTGAGGATTTATGTAAAGGTTCTGTACCACTAGAGTTTGGCTGAAGGTTGGCTTATTGTGAATCCTTTAATACATTTGATTATAATTAAATAATTAAATAACCTATTCTCAATTTAAAAAGTCTTCTCCAATTTTCTGACAATAATTTTGAAGTAATATTTACAACACAAGCTAATTGATTCGTATATTTTCAAGATTAAATTGAAGGCGAAAACTTAAAAAGCAATTGTGATGTAATTTTGTTAACAAATACATCAGTATATTACACAGTAAAGAAGGGTATTCATTTCAATGACGAGGAAATAAACACCCCTGTAATACCTCGAGCATCGATCTCCGTGTCTGCAGGCCCCGATCTTGAAGTAGAAGGAACAGTTAACCTTGTCCTTCTCTGTACCGAATATACTTGCTAAGTACTCCGCCATTTTACCATCACTCTGAAATCAAGCCTTGTAGAAGTTTTTATCAAAAAGAAATAAAAGGTTTAATAAGAGGAATTGCCAGCCATGAGAAACTCCAAATCTGAATATGAGGAGGTGACTGGGTGCTCAGAGTCCTGAAATCCATGATTAAAAAGAAAGTAAAATATTTAAAAATTTTGGATCTTAAATAAATAATTATTTTACAAAACATGTAACATTATACAAGGCCAATTAATTTACTTTCTTTTTACAAAAAAAAATGCAGGGTTTTTTTTATATTGAATTGTTCATCAGAAATTTTCAATTTTCATGGTTTCCTGAAACTAGATAACACATCAGGTATCCAACCAGTTCCTGTAACAGACTTTGCTCCAATAATTCCTTGTTGGGACAGTATCTTTTCTAGTCCAGTTTCCAGGGAAACAGGAGGGAGATATTCTCGATCATAGTGTCTAATCCACCAATCTTCACCACCAGAATTCAGCTCAGTGAATGTGTATTTATACAGCTGAGCCCTTATAACAATATATATTTACAATGAGATAAAACGATCTTATTATAGAAATGCAATCATAATTATTGGAACATGGGACAACAACTTCTTTATTCGTATTTTGAACATTTTTCTAGGTTCTAAACAAAAGTTTAGACAAGATACTAATAAAAATAGAATTGAACGCATATTGTTTCCTGATGAATTTTGGAGGAATTTTAGCAAACGAAGACTGAGGATCCAGAAGGTTTAAAACTTCATTCCGTCCCTCCAACAGTCGAAGAATTAGCGATAAAAACCATGGATTATGCTTATACGAACCTAGGTTGAAAAATATTATTAATTTTTCTTTAGAACTCCTTGCCACTTAAAAATTTTGAATTATATACCTAAAGCTGCAAACCACATTTGCCAGTCTAGTCGTGGTTGGTGAGGTAGACAGAACTTCGGTGGAACACTGGTGTTACCAGGCTTATACAGAAAACTATATTCCAACCATGGCCCATGGAGTGAATTGGACCCTTCAATAACTATTTCAGGACGCCCCCCAACTCCGGTCATTCGTCGAAAGAGTCCATAGCTACCAGTTAGCTCAAACTGGTTTGTTGCTTTATCCCATGATTTTACAACTTTGGGTAATTGATCATATGTTGTTAGGTTGAGCGGACCTGTGCAGGATGGCAATGAGGTTCCAAATATGAATATTCCAATTCCAGCATATGCAATAACTGATATGAGATTTAGTAAAACTTTGTTCGAATTTAGAGAATTGTAGAGGGAGATCAGAATCGAATAGAATAGTCCCACAGCGCCCAGTAGAACTCCAGCTGGAACAGAGTAGGAAAGGAACAAATCAAAACTTTGCCGCGTAAACTCGATTTGAGAATCTATAGTAAAGTCTGGATTTAATTGTATCCCAAAAAGTTTGGATATGATGATGCCGAGACTAGAATAAAACAATACATGACACAGACAACAAAAACAACGGATTAATGCATGCTGCTTGGGAAAAGATTTTTTTTTTTGAATCCAGGAGTCATCTGCTAGTGATAAACAAAGCACAATGTACAAAAAGTTGAAAAAGTTGTAGTTTCCCGAGAGCATTATTACAATCATTAAAAATATTTGGTTCACGAACGTAAACTTCCTCATGGACGCTGAAGGGGAGAAGAACAAGAATGTGAGTGGTATCTCTATTACAAACGTTGAAGCAACACTGAGCTTATGGATCCAGGTCGGGAGTTGAAAGGCAAACCAGGCCAGAGGGGTTGGAATACACTGAGAAAAGTAGTGGGTCGGCATTGCTGTTAATCCCCACCATGTATCACATCCACTTGTTAGTTTTACGACTCCACTAGCAAACATCATCCTAAATAGGAGCCAACGAACCAGGAATAAAGAAATATGGTCCTGTACCAGTGGTATTCTGAAGAAAAAAAACATTAGTCAACCTAAAGAAGCTTTTTATTACTAAAAGAAGTTGGCGATAGACTATAAAGAATGTATAGATTCTAGAAAATTTCTGCTTTCTACACTTAAGGCAGGTTAAAATGAATGCAAAATAAATTCGATCAATTTCTAAAATTTGCATGCTAATCATACAATACAAATATTATAAAACTCCCGAAGGACAAGAAAGTTTAATTTAGAAATCAGTGATCAAACTTTTTCAAGTTAAATTTTTTGAGTCTGAAAATATTAAGGTTGCCGCTAAGTTTCCTTGTGTATCCGGGTAACCATGGGGCCAGAATAATAGCAAGGAATCCAGTTTCAAGCAAGAGAATATCCCATTGAAACCACATAAATGTTTGCCCGACCTAAACAATGCTTTATATAGAAATGTATTTCACAAAATTCCTCTTTAAAAATTTAAGCTAAAACTTATATTTGAATCAGCAATCTGTGGATAAATCAAATGATATGCTTTGTGGATTAAAGTTTTTAATATAAAAATATTTACCCTTGTCAAAACTAAAAATAACGAAAATATTTACCACGATTAATTGCAAGTTGAAGTCCCAGTTTTTACTTGATTTTCCATCTTTAAACGGATATCTTTCAGGGGAAAGGGAAAGTGTAAAATCTTAAAACCTAACCCCCATTTATTCTTTGCCTATATATATATATATACCTTATAAATGGAAATGTAAAATGACCAAAGAATGAAAAGTGTAAATTTGATGTTGAGGTCAGGTAGGCAGGTTATCAGAAGACCAAGGCCAGTTCCGAATAAACAAATCAACTCCATCATCTATCATTTATGAGATGGTTTAATTTGTATTACAATGAATCAACATGAATTATTTCTTAAGTTTGGACCTGTACGATGGAAAGGCCAATATTAGATGAGAAGTAAAATAGAGACGGATTCCTCCATAACGTGCCTAAAGTTACTTTGGTAAAGGGCAGTTATACATATTACAAATAAAAATTGTAACTTGAATATCAATCTATCAAGTTACAATTAATAAAAATTTGTGTGGATTTCTTCCAATTCAGCAAAAAAGGCATTTACTCCATGCAATGCATATGAAGATTGAATATTCACCAAACAAATAAGCCTAGAAACTCTAGCATATTTTACACAATTTACCTAAAATATTAGTTTTAGTTTCTGGTTGATCTATCTGACCGACAGCCGGCAAAATGCCATTGTCTCCGTAGAGTCCAGGTATCTATCAAACAAACCGAAAAAGCTATGAAAATTGGATTTCGTCTGTTATTTTTAATTAACGACGAGATCCCATTTTTGTGTTGTGATTTTAATGCCTTGTTTTACAGGTTAAAACTTACGGAGGTCAAAAAAGCTGAAATAAAACTATCGAGATTTGTTTAAAATTCAATTTTCTAAAAGCTTTTTATAAGTTTCCATTCGTAAATCCTAATCCTAGAGAACAATTTTTGTACAGCCCCCCTCCCCCTCCCTGTCCATAACCAATATCCAATATTTATCAACAAAATTAATATTTATTTTGTTATTTCAAGGTTAGGTTAGGTTAAGACTATTTCTGGGCCGAGCGCTTGTGGTTAGAACAGGGTCTAGGGGACCCAGCGCGGCGGCTAGGACAGACTAGGGGACGAGCGCCGCGGCTAGGACAGGCTAAGGGGCCGGGCGCTTCGGCCATAAGATCAAATATATCCTTGTGATTCATATGAGATCTAAGTACAAAATTAATAGGAGGGGGGTTCCCGGGGGGGGGGTAAAAATTACCAAAAAAATCAATGTAAAAAATATGTATACCTGGGTGTACAAGGAATATAATGCAACAGCATATGTTAGAGATATACATCGAAGGAACAGCGTCCGAACACTTGAAATCTTATAAAAACTTATCATTTTTTATGTTTACCTAGTTTACTCCATTTCTAAGACATCTAAAAAAATTATATATTAAAAGATAATGTCCTACTGTTAATAAAGTTCTGATTACTTAATTAAAAATGCAACGGCAAGGCGTTCTCACGAGTCTTACGGGCGACATTAACATCTAAAATCAAATACATAAGATATCAATGCATGGGAGGAGGTCGAAGAGCGTTATTTTATATGGATATAATTGGCCCTGTGGCCGCAGAGCCCGGCCCGGCCCCCTAGCCTGTCTTAGTCACAGCGTTCGGCTTTGAAATCCAATGCAATTTCTAAATCAGCATTACGATAAATGTTAAAAAAATATAAATTAAGTGCTAATTGCCGTGCAGATTTATAAACAACTTTAAGTTTACAGGAATTTTTATTTTTACGACGTCCTGTTAAATCAAATGCGCGGTTCTAAAGTTTATGCCTCGTATATTTGTTTATGAAAATTTACGTATTTAAAGGCCACTTCATCAGACAAGTATCTTAATCGTAGGATAAACCTACGATTAATAAATCGTAGGTTTATCCTACGTTTTAGACTTGTCGCACGATTACGGAAGTACTGTTTCATCAGTCATAAATCCACCCTAAATAGAGGCTGGATTATCTATCCTAAATCTACCCTGAAACAGCTGATGCTTTCATTAGTCATCCTTTAAATCCTACGATTATCTACCCTTTTTCATCCAAACTGTTGTTTATGCACATGCGCATTGGTTTCCACAAATTAGTTTGGCAAATCAAAGACGATCTTTGTTAACCTCAAATATTTTTTTGCAAAATTTAAAAAATCATGTTTTTTCAAAAAATCTGCCGAAAAATATTTTTTTAAATTTAAAAATAATATTTTCTAAAAAACACTTTTTAGAAATAAAATATCAATATTTTCGTAAAAATATTTTTTTTTTATTTTTGAATTTTTTATAATAAAATTTCATTTTTACAAAAAATGAACCTTTTTTCGATTTTATCATTTTTTATTATTTTTTTCTATTTTTTATTCTTCATCTTATTTCTTTCTATTTATGTTTTCATCTATCTATCTATTTATCTATCTCTCTCTCTCTCTCATAATTTGAGCCAAACCCAACTAATCGTACGATCTAGGGTAGATAATCTAGGGTAAATCCATCCGTGCGGGTGGATTTATTTATCCTGCTATTAAGACATCGCGGCATTAACGTTAATAGCACGATTTACACCTCCAATGAAACACTAGGGTAGATAATCTAGCCTTAAATCCACCTGGCAGGATTTATTAATCGTGCGATTTGGCTTCAACGAAGCAGCCTATAGACTCTACGTATATCACGTCTACGAAGATCCTATTTAATTTATAAATATATTGCCGCCTTTATAGAAGCTTTTTAATAAAATTATTAATTTTTACCAACAGTTTAATAAAAAATTCTTCAATAATTACAAAATGGAATTATAAACGAAAAGAAATCTAATGTTTTATTTAAAGAAACAAAATATATAGACTCTACGTGAAAAACTGAAAGATCTAGTACCGCGTAGAATTTTGTAAAAACAAAATACAAATCTCACACGTGCCGTAAACATTAGACGATTTAAGGCGTAAATCCGGTTATTTACAACGTTATTACTTATTTATCGAATTATATGGTTAAATACGTCTCTTTGAAGTCCCCCGATTTCATTCCGATCAAATATGACAGGCTATAATCTTGATGTGGGTGTCCATTTTCCAGTTTACAGTCACAGAGATCAATGAAAGTGATGGGGTCCGTCCTAGAGAACGAGTTTTGGACCCCCGTCCTGGCCCCCCAATTATTGTACATGACCACTTATTTTTCAGCAAATTTATTATTTATTTTTATTATTTAGGGTTAGGTTAGGTCAAGACACTTTCTGGACTGAGCACAGTGGCTAGGACAGCCTAGGGGGCAGAGCGCTGCGGCCACGGGTTAGGTTATGCTACGAGACTCTTTTATTTAGGGTTAGATTAGGTTAAGACTCTTTCTGGGCCGAGCGCTGCGGCTAGTATCCATGAACAAAATTGATAGGAGGGGGGAGGTCTAAAAATCGTTTTCCAGGAATATACCAAGTGATGCGTGGAATCAATTGTCATACATTAAGCTAAATAAAATTCAATAAAATGTATTACATTTTTAGTGAGAATTTTTGACGTTTTGTTTCGTTTAAAAAAATTGTTTAATTTAAAGTTTTAATTTAGTTATAATTTGACTGTCGGTGAACTATGTCTATAACAAAAATGCAGTAATTGTTTGTGCATTCAGAAATTATGTTGACTGCAGACGTTTTAAATTGTTCTTTCCCTAATTGGTACACAACTTTTGAGAAGGTTACAATCCCTAGCACTATTATTCCTCTACCAGAACCTGTTCTTGAATACCTTCTCGAGGACGCTCAACTCGTCCTACCAGTTGAGTGTAACTCTGAGAACATGGATGGAGTAGAAGACGATTATGAGGATTTTGGTGATATCAACTGGGAAGAGAATACAGTTAGCTCGGAACTACAACAGAAATCATTCTCAGAGTTTTCAAGAAAAATCACAGAATCACTGAGGTAATAAACGTCTTAATCTGTGAATGAATAACTTAAAATCTAAATGATCATTTCTAAGATATGTATTTAAAGGTTTGGTTAAGAAATTAAAAATCAGATCATCCCCTCTTAAGATCGTGTAAATATATTATTGTAATAAAAGATCCAGGCGCGCAACTGGGGGAGGCAAGGCCCCCCTCTAACACAACGTCTAGTTGCGCGCCTGGGAAGTAAATCTAACTAAATCTTTCTTTAAATCAGAACCATAAATAAACACCTTAGAACATTTTTTGATAGGGAAATGGGCGGACAGATGTTTATTAAGCTTAACTGGTCCAGTCCTAAAGATGCTACATGGATAGTGTTCAATAACAGTCTCCGATGCTCCAGCCTATCACAGTTGTATCTACTTCTGAAAAGCTCAGATTTTATCGTTCATGATTTGACAAGACCCTTCAAGTTCTGTATCGATGAAGAAACTGTAAAACCATCCGTACAGTATTCACTAATTCTCAGGTAGAGAAGCGAGAGTTACTCTACTATACATGTTTCATTCATCTTAATATGACTTAGTTTTATTATTTGTTGTCTTATATACAGGAATTGGTTAGATGTAAATCCAGGCTCAGAATTTCGATGTTTTGTCAAGGAAGAGGAACTAATAGCTATTTGCCAAAGAGATAATAGCAATTACTACGATCACATAGCAATCCAACAAGAAAGCATTAAACAGGATATAATTTCTTTCTTCCGGGAGCACATTAAAAATAAATTTCCATCAGCTGACTTTGTATTCGATGTTATCCGAACTAAAAAGGACAAAGTGATACTTGTTGACTTTAACCCTTTTGGAGAAACGACTGAGGCACTTTTCTTCTCCTGGGATGAACTTCGAGATAGTTCATTGGACTTGGAATTCAGGCAAAGATAAATTTATATTTATTTTCCTATTTTAAAAACTCTATGGAAACGTGCATATGATTCATAAATAGAATGATTTATTTGTTAGCAGTCCGTATAAGTTACCCTAAAGCCTACAAGTGGAGAACAGGAAACTAGAGTAGATATCATAACAGTTCAGCTCCTTAAGTTCGGGATTCTAGTCTTGCTTATGAAATTGGATTTAATGATATTTAAAAGTACAGTGAAATGTAAAAGGGTTAAAAAGATTCATAAAAATAGAAATTAAATTTCCGCTTTGAAGGTTTGCAACAGATAGTAGTGGCGTTCAACCCCACCCTTATCGACACTACAGCATTCCACAAGATTTTGTTGATCTTAGTTCTGGAACTGATCCCAACAAACTCATAGATTTCATCAATCTCAAAAACAGAACAGAGGAACAAAGACAGGATTCGGATAGCGATTAATTGATTTGTATTTAATTAGGCACACTATTTGCATTTAAACTTGTCACTAATTTACGACAAGGATCTTAAATTTACTTAATTATTTAGAAAAAAATGCCCGAAAATGACACTCCACCCCACTCCCCATATAGTGACTTAAGGTAACAGGTCTAGTCTAGTTTCTTACAAATTTATGTATTTATCGTTCACATTTACTTGTTGAATTTGCAATTGAATTCAAGATGTATAGTGTGCCGCATATTAATACCAATAAAACAAATATCGTCGTTCTTTCCTCGTTGGTTATATTTGCTTTTAACAAGCTAGAATTTTTTTTCGTCTTACTGATGATTCAATTATTTGATAAATATTTTCTAATATTATATTATTGTCATTAATGATTTATTCACACACATTGATATTCATACATATTATACTATCATACAAATATTAATAATGAAGTTTAAATTTGTTATGTTTATTGTATATATAATTCCATTAAATAATCAAATAACTTGAAAAAGGGATACATATACGATTTATCATATTGGGAACATTTTTTGTCTCGAATTCTCAGGGGGGGTAAAGAGGTCCTAACCCCCCCCCCCCTGTATCCGTCCCTGGTGAGGTTTTCAGTTCTGATTCTATTTATAGGGACGAAGAAGATGATGTTGAGATTAGGGAGGAAGATATCCTTGAAGAGATACCTATTGGTGAGGGGGATCAAGCTCCTGAGGATCTTGATGATGAAGAGGTAAAGTAAAGATATTCGTGTATCTAAAGTATTAAAACTTTACAAAGCAACAACTATATTTTAAGAATTTTTGCTTTGACCAACCATTTTTGAACTTTGAAATTTTCTTTGAATTGGATCAAATTTATCGGCAATAAAACTTAGAAGTGGTCAATCTATGCTCTTGAGGAAAGTGACACTTCCAGATTGACAGATTCCCTGGATTTTACTTAAAGTATCTGTGGCCTGTTAGGGTTTTTATTCTCAGTGATCAACAATAACGTGTTATATTCAAAATTTGCAGAGGAACTTCTTTGACTTGGCTAACTTTCACATTCTGGCGTTTAGTAGAACATGCCTAAACAATTCAAGGTTAAACTTCTTAGTGTTTTATTTTGTATGAAAAATTATTAAGGATCAGATGTCAGATGATGAACTTGTGGAACTTCCAGGAGGAATTGATCAACTCGAGGCTATTGTCGAGGATATGAATAAGCTTACAGATAATTCTAACCTAGTTTTTCCAAACCATTCTAAGGCAGGTCAGTTAAATTGAGTTTTCACATTTTTTACGGGGATATAATTTTGTCCATCCCATCCTATACTTTTAATTGTGGCTCTTATCTGTCAGCATCTTCTCTTTTTACAGTAAAAAACAAAAACAAAAAAGTTTGTGGATTTTTAAACATTTTTTCGAGCACTTTTAAAATTTCATAAACCAAAAGGTTTTTGTAATTCCGAGCATCCATAAACGTTCCATGGTGTCATGCGAGGTCCAACCAAAGAGAACAGAATATATATTAGAGGGGAATTTACTAGATATAAGTGTAAAACGGCCATTTTGTTGTACTGTTTCCATACTGCAGGTGTACTTCACATATCTATGCTATATAACCTTTTGGGCCCTGGAATATCATTTTATAGAAAATCTAAAATTAATATTAAAAGAAAACCAAATTATGAAATAGGCTTGTTACATATTTGACCAATGATCATTTCAAATAGACTCTATGCCTTTCACTTTACAAACGATGATTTTCCGTTATAACTATAAATCAAATGATGTTTTTTATTCGCCTAATTCATTATAAAGTTTATTTAACAGCTTTAAAAAATTCGAAATTGAAATGGATAGCCTAGGGAACATACTGTATTAATGTACTCTACTGCATATAATTTGTGAACATTTACATGATTTGTACACTTTGAACTCCCTTTAAGGCTGAAAGGGACTGAAAAATTCATACCGAGAGATTCGCTAAATTCCCCTCTATTATATATTCTATTCTCTTTGGGTCCAACACAAAATAACAAATAACTTTACTATATATTTTTTCAGTATTCTGTTGTTCTTTCCATCCCGAGCTTCCAGACCTAGTTGTAAGCGGAGGAGAAGATGATACAGCGTATATATGGAACGCTACCTCAGGAGAGGTTCAGGACAAGGTAAACGGTTTTTATCATTATTTTGATTTGTATTCCGTAATTTATTCGTTAGGAAAATAATATTAAAAATTTTATAGAGGATAATTGGATGGGTTGACATTTATATGGTTTTAGTGCACTATTTATTCTTGATTTAACTTTGAGAAAATTTGTAAATTTTCTTCAGGTTGAAGGTTGGAAGGATAGTGTCCATTGTGCCGCCTGGTCAACTGACGGTCAACATCTAGCTTTGTGTGATATGGCTGGAACCATTAAGGTAAGATTGCTAAAAAACTTCAGAGAAACGTTTAATCAGAAGGGGGGTAATTTTTAATTATTATTTGCCTTTTCTCATTAATGTTACGAATAGATTGATTTTAAAAATGCTAATTAGGTACATGATTGTTTTATTTACTGAAGACTAAGGGATGTCTTGGGGATTTTTTAGGTTAAAAGGATTTAATCAAGTGCTGCAGGTATTTAAATATCCCGGATACACTGAAGAATGGGCATTTGATGTCGGAGATATTCTCTGGTTGCGATGGCACCCTGTAGCTAATGTTCTCTTCTGCGGAACAACAGATTCTGAAATGTGGATGTGGAAAATTCCATCAGGTTAGCATCGAGCAGTTGACAAATTAGACTTTATTAATGTCAGTCCCAATTGTTGAAAATGCATGACAGTGGATCAGGATCCAGATCGTCACCGAATGTAGGCGCCAAAAGATCTTCGATCCGATTAGTTTAGAAAAGCAACGATTTTTATATGTTGTTAAATTGCAACAATACATCAATTGACTCCTGTCCAGGAGATAGCAAGCTGTTCAGCGGGCAAGGTGAGAAGGCCGAGTGTGGTTCTATAATGGCTGACGGTCGGAGAGCTGCCTGTGGTTATGCGGATGGTTCCATCAGGTGTTAAGGGTTCTTCATCCTAGATGATAATTTACATTTTTTTTTTGATATTCATTCTACGTATATTTTAATAATTTGCATTTTTTTTAGAATTTTTGATTTAAAAAGTGGAAATCCTTCACATACATTGAATAAAGGTCTTGCACATTTAGGTGAGAAACGTTTTTGAATGTCAAATTATCGTTTTTAGTTTGAACAAATAGTTGGTCTATGAGAGAGAGTGAAAAAGTAATATTTATGTTTAGATGCTGTTAATAGCGTGGATTGTCATGTTAACAACAGTTTGATGATATCGGGATCCATGGATGGAACAGCTAAACTTTGGAACTCAACTTCAGGGAAATGTGTTGGAACGCTTCTCTGTGGGGCAAAGGTAAAAGAAAGACATAATTTATCCATGGTAAATTTGAATGGCCCCCACCCCTTCGTTAAGGGGTGTATATTTTCTCGAAAAATCATCCCCCTCAATAGAAATGTCCCAAAAAAAAATTTTATTATTTGCCCAGGAGTGAGGGGTAATTATGAAACATATACACATCTGCCTTCTTTACATTTGTATTTTTTGAATGCATTTAAGACATTAACCATTTATTTGGCAATTATTCTTCTATGAAATCCACCAATGTACCCATATTTATTTATTTATCTATTTAAAGAGAATTGCTTGGGTTGTTCCTGGCCCCAGGCAATCCCACCCCTCAGCACTCCCCCTAATGATACGTGTATTCCTCACGCCTGAGGGAATCTGGTTAGTCCGCTGAAGGCATGTACTATTTATGAACCCTGGATGCAAGCGTACCCGGGTGTAGGGATATCAGAACCCGTAGTATTCTGTAGCCCCAGGCCACCATCCTTGGCCCCCCTAAACTCTTGGTTTAGTATGATCTTTCGCATAGTACATGAACACCTTATCCATTTATCTTTCCAGGCAATCTGAATACCCTTCCTTTATTACATTTATTGTTAATCCGGGTCCCTCTCATACCACAATGATGGGTTTTCCCTCTTTATCAATTTTGTTACCTGTTCTCATGGATATTCGGCTGGCTAGGATGGAATAAATCCGCTAATGGTCAAGACTCAGGATGCATTATTCTGGCAAATTCTTCGTTCTGATGAGCCACTGTCCTACTAGTTGGTGGATACGCACAGCTCTGTTTCTAAGTTCCCCCATCCCAGCTTTATCTTGTCCAAGATATTTTCTTAGGATAATACTTATAGATAGTCCTTGGTGATGGTTTACAAACTCCTCAATCCCTGTGCTATACCTTGTGCTTGATACTAGTGGACATCTGAGGATCACATGTCCTTCATCCAGTTTAACATCTTGACCAATGTTCCTGCAGCCTGGGCATATCTTCCACTGTTTACCAAACTTGTTCTGCATACGGTTTCCCAACAGAAGATTCCCTAACCTTGCCATGTTCAGCACCATACTACACCGTGAATCATTCACGTGCTTTTGTAAACTGAACCATTCTGATGGTTGAGGTTGAGATCTCAGGGATACATTTTCCCTCTTCTCATCCAGGACGAAGACGACCGCTCTCTCGGAACACTTTCTCTTTGAGCTCCTTGAGTTTGAGGACCTCAATGGGTGTACCAATCTCTCCTTCTATCTCCAGTATCAGCTTCATCCAAGGATCATCTGCTCCTTGATCTCGTAACTCCTTTACACACTCCTTCAGGATTGGATCCTTTTTCCTGTTCAGAATTCTCCAGTAATATACTGCCACTTTAAAAATCTTAATGTTAAAATTGTGCTAATGTAACTTTCAATCCTAACCATTTTTTTAATCAATTATACATATATTTTTCTACCTTCAGCCAGATCCTGTACTTGAAAGGCATCAGGCCAGCCTCCGTCCACGACGATACTTTGGAGGTCAACCTTTGGTTTTGCAGGATAAAGTTGCCAACCTCGGTCTGGATCTTCTCAATGGCTACCACTGTCTGCTTGCTCAGAGTCATTGCCTCTACTGCGTAGAGAATTGAAGGTATTCCACAGGACTCCCACCGAATTCTTGCAACCCGCGACCTGTCAAAGTTTGCTCTTGTCAAACTCATGATGGAATGTGCAATTCTCCTTTTACCTGAGATTACATCCTGCTCTTTCCTCACCGTACACTTTCCTCTCAGTTGGATATTAACTCCCAGATATTTAGCCATTATTGATTCCTTCAGCGTGTCTCCTGTTTGACCTATATTCCAGGATCTGCCATTTTTTCCAGTGCCCAGCGCTAAAGTTTGTTCTTTTTCCTATTTCTTTCGTCTCTTCCATGAATCTGTATAGTAAACCATTGTTTTTCTTCATTTTTTCTCAATTATTTATCATTCGTCATTCTTCTGAAGGGGGAAGGCACTTAGCTCCTGGCATCTTTCATATTTAACATATTAATCATATTTTTTTGGTAATATAAGTAAACCTCACTCACAACAGGGTAAGTCAAAAAAAAGTGTGATTTGCAGCGCCTTGTGCAAAACTATACCTTTTTTTGTGCAACTCGCCTGTAAAGTGTTTTCTCAATATTTTTTAAAAATTGTAATTTTTTTTTTGTACTCCAATGGCCCCAAAAAAAATAAGATTGAATTACAGAACCCCAGGAATATTTAGTTAAATTATCTAGTTCCTTTCTTCTTAGTTTATTCTAAAGTATTAAATATACGCTGTTCAGTTGAAACCTAAAGAACCATTGAAAATCTATTTTTCCGTAAAAATTAGACCAGAACAGAAAATTGCGAATTTTCTTATTACAATTCTGCAAATTTTCTGCGATTCTGTGATTCAATCTTTAAAAAGATTTAGACTTCGATAGAAATAATTTATTTACACATTTTTGTTCTTCTGAACTTTTGATTTTGAGAGAAAAAAAGGTTCGCCGATTTTTTTTGGGCCATTGGAGTACCAATTAAATTTACAAATTTTCAAAAAATAATATTAAAAAAACATACAGGAGAGTTGCACAAAAAGATACAATTTTGCACCAGGCGCTGCAAATCGCACTTTTTTTTGACTCGCCCTGTATAGTTGTCAAAATTTTTATAAGAAATATTATTTTGTTTTAATTTCCTTCTGAACTGTAATAATTTGTACATATCCTCAAATATAAAATTGTTTTTAAAAATAATGAGAAGTTCAATTAGATAGGTATAGAAAAAATATTATATTTTGTCTATAGTAAACTTATAAAACTATAGAAATTTAGCAGGAAGACTTTCTTAAACATAACTCCATCTGTCTGTACATCATCTAATTGATAAAACTTACTCTATAAATAAATCCTCCATTCTGCTCTACCATCCCTCTTAAATAAAATGTATTAAAATGTTTAATGTATTTAACAGAAATATTAATTATTTAGCAAGAAGAAAACTCTAACTGTTCTGTTGAATGTTGTGTATTTCCTAAAGACAAATCTTCAACACTCTGCATCACTGGCTCATTAGGTATATTTAATTTGATAGTTTTTTTTGATATATTTACAATAACTTTTTTGTTGTTTTTATAATTTACTAATTTTTAGATGGCGTTGTATCTGTGTGGGACACGCCCACCCAGATATCTAGGTCGGCCTGCAAGGTTGGAGAAGGCGTAACCAAGGTGGAATTGCATCCTTATGATCCATTAATATTTGCTGGTACACTAGACGGTGCTGTGAGAGGCCTAGACCTAAGGTCTGGTGAATCAATTGCAGAGTATTCAGGTGGAAAATCATATTAAAAAGGAATTTGATTTAGGAAATAGATTTTTTTAACCTATATTTTTAACAAATAAAAACTCGAATAGATATAGAATAGAACTGGAAGTAAATGGTTGAAAAACATTTCTAGGATATTTACATAGTTTTATAATTTTTTTTCAGGACATACTGCCAGCATTCTGGATTTTTCATTTTCCTCTAATGGAGCTTCATTAGTTACATCTTCGGACGACGGAACATGTCGTGTTTACGATCTAAAAATGAACAGAGATTAATTTTCAGATTAGCTAATAATGTTCTAGAGAACAAATACAATGGCGACTTCATTAGCAAGACAGCTTGCGGCACTGCGGACGCCTGCCAGTGCTCCAGTCATTCAGGATACTGCTTACTGTGGGCCATTCCTTTTTACTGAAGCAAACCAGGGATAGAAATTACCAAAAAAATAACAATCAATAAAGGTTGTATTGAATATTAAAGCGACTTGCTTGATATTTTGAAGAATATCTTTAACATGAAAAAATATTAACATTTTTGCAGCAGCAAAAAAATTTACTTTGTGTGATTTTATCAATAACCCAGGACAATTGTGATTTTGCGAGTCTTCAACTTAACGCTGGTGAATCCCTGTCTAAGCTGTGTGAGATAGACGTAGTGTTCGCGAGGTTCACCAGGTTTCTCATAGAGGACAGGTAGAGACCACGGCTTTAATTTTTTTTAAAATTTATTTAGTAGTAAAAAAATACCTTCTTCACCGAAAATTTAGTAACTTTGCACCCAATTTACTTGGACAAAATTAACAGTTTCAGAAGCTAAACTTTATGGATAATATCGGTATGGGTGAATCTTATTATTCAAAAAAAAAAGCATGAAACTTTTCCCTGATACATTATTAAAAACTATTTTGTGAAAGTTTTTAGTGTAAACTTACATTTAGACTTGATGAGAGACTTGATTCTGAGGTTATAGAAGAGCTGTTGTTCCTTCTGTCACCATATGTCCTACTCCGACCTGCTCAGTGGGTTCTTCAACTGCTTATCACGAAGCATAAAGTACGCATTTTTAAACCAAACGGAATACCAGTAAACAAGGGTTGCAACCTCTACAGCATCAATTTCCGAATTTAATAACAATATATTTATTTTTATTACATTATATTTATTTTAATTACATTACATTATATTTATTTGTTAATCAGACCACATGCACTTATAATAAATTTTCAACTCAACTTTTATTAATCAGCCAGTTAAATGAAATAATAAAATTCTTCAACACCATGGTGCATACATAAAAGTTATTTAATCTTGTATAAGAATTTTCATTATTACAGTTTTTCCTTATAAGATTGTCATAGTATTGAAAAAAATATACATTGATTTTCCACCTTGTTCAATTCTTTTTTGCCAGGTCCACTACAAGTATCCTGAGATTTTCTTCTTCTCTCTGCTTCCTTATTATGACTATGATATCTACTCTCAAGGAGTTGCTGCTATTGAAACAGTCCCAGGTAAACCCTTCCTTTCATATAAAATATGTTAATTGTTAAACAAAAAGGAGATTTTTGACAAAAAGTTTCTACAATAACCCAACAGTTATCAATGCTGTTTTGATATTGTAAATTTTTCCAACTGGTTTTTAAGTGGGAGTGCAGTGCATGCATTACGTCTGTTAATTAACTTAAAATTATCTTGTGGCGACAAGATATCTTTAACATTTATAATTTAGGAGGTGCAAGCTATCCCAACTGGTTTCCCAAGTTCAAGCAATCCTGCTTCCCAACCACCAAACTCAGTTTATACAGGAAAATATCCAATAGATTAATCGTTAAAAAAAGATTGCGAAAAGGTGTGTTTTATCAAGCCATATGTTTTACATATGAATTAAATACGGATAAAAATCTGTGTCAAAGTTTAAAAAATCTTCGATTTGATTCGTCATCCTTTTACAAAAAGATGGAAGAAAAAAATTGTATATGTTGATGTAAATGTATTACATCGACAATTTTCTAAATATTGCCATTAAATCTGCAATATTTTTTTTAATAGAAATTAAAAGTTTTTTTATTATCTTTTTATCCTGTTTTATCGAGATTAGAAATAGTATTGATAAATGAGATATCATACCTTATAAGTTAGAACTTTTTCCCCGTTAAATTTATCCACTAAAAGTAAATAACAAAACAACAACAAAAAATATTGAATTGAATCAGGCATATAGCGGCAGACAGAGGTTTCCTAAAACTTCTAAGTGACTTAATGCTTAGGTAATAAAGTTTTAGATATTGAGTTCTAAACTGAATTTTATAATTATGAATCANACCCTGCCCCCTTATCAAACAAATCTGTTAATATTTTTATTTTTATCAACATATAAATTAATCTAAATTACGATAATATCAAACCTGAAAGAACTTGTACGTTCAGTGGCTAATGACGTTTCTTGTTTTATTTTTAGACTGAGTAAACATGTTGTGGCTTATCCAAGTCTGAAAGTGAAACGACAGGTCACCATTAAAACAAAAATTCAGTTCAATTTAAGAGGTAGAATAACGTTATATATTTTAGTCCAGTTTGTATGTCATGGCTATACTGGGAGCTCTGGAGAATAGAAGGGATTTGGGAGAGGAGCAAGCCATGTACATCTTGCAGGTCATCCTCAACAGCTTGAAAAGCAACAACAACGATATCGTCTCGATGGGCCAAATAATTCTTTCATACATTCTGCCTAGGGTTACATTTAAGGAGAAAACTATGACAAAGATTTCTAAATCCTTTAAGAATTGCATCAAAAAATCTGCAAGTGTAGAGAACCTAATGCTGATGGTGTTGATGGTGAGAACCCAGGAGAATTTGAACACCGAGAAGACGGTAAAGTTGATGATATCACTAGAGCCAGCGCTTAATACATGTGTCAACATGTTAGGAGAAGACGAAAGTGTTGAGGGTATTATTGATAACATTATTTACACCTTGGCTCTGCTTCTGAAAAAAACTCTCCCTGAGGAAGACGAGCTTTATCCTTCCTCTACTCACGAAACCGTTAAGATCCTGTCAATAGTAAGTGGGAGTGCCAAAAAGGCTCCTCTGTCTTCGGAATCTGCTATGTTTATCGGAGAGATTGCTTACAAGCTTTTGAGAGCTATAAACCGGACCCCTGTCGAAGATATAATCGATAAACCTCTGGTCGAGCAAGTTAAATTTTCCTGCGAGAAAATAATGAAAATCATTCATGAATCATATTCTGCAGAATATCAGAGGATTGAAATGGACACGGATAACGTTGATATGTTTTTCATGGGTGGAGACACTCTGGAAAATAGACCTGCAGAAGGTTTGGTCTCTGCTAAGAAAGCAATTATGAACAATAAGTTGATCGGTCACTTCATGGAAAACCTGCTAAACTTCAGGCCTGGGTCAGCAGATCGTGGTGTTGCTAAACTTGTGAGAAAGAACAGAGTTGACATCTCAGCAGTACTGAAAGTTGAAACTGGGTTTCTTGTTGAGCAAATAGAGAAAGAAGGGTTCGAGAATCTTTTGCTAAATCTTCTTGTCACTCTTCCCTCCTTCCCTATGAAAGATAAGGCTCCAGTTGTCAAACATCTCTGTGCTGAAGTCGGATTTAAAAATATATCCAACAAGATCAGATTGGAGCTAATCCTCATTTCATTCTTTCTCAAGGTAATTTAAAGACGTATTAACAGGAAATTAAAGCTTAAGTCATTAGATTATGAAGAATTGCGTTGTTTTGGTGATTTTTTTCGTTGATCACAAACAATTCAAGAAGTAAAAATTTGACAGTTTTGAATGAAACAAATCCGGCCAATTTTTGTGGTTCAAATCAAATCAAATCAAATCATAAGTTGTAGGGATGGCCAAAGGCTCCAGTTGTGGATTTTCAAGTCCTTCCCATTCCTGGTTTTTCAGCCCTGGCCTTCAAGTCATTTAATTCAATTTTCTGCTAATCTGTTTAATTTAGAATGTTATCTTTACAGTGCAGATGTAATTGATTTTAGGAGATGAAAATTATCCAAAATGTGATCCGAGGCAGTTACTTTTCCAGGGAGTCACCGCTTTTATCCTCAGTTTGTGCTCTCAGGTTACCTTTCTATTATCTAACTTTTCCTTACCAAAAATATTTATCCCATTCAAGTTTCTTTTTGTAAGGAAGCATAGAAAATTGTATATTGTCCTTAATGACAAAATAGGATTTTATAATAAATATATTTGTATATCCTCATCAGTCCATAAAGAATGGTTGTATTAATAAAAATAAAAAAATTATAGAGCAATTGTATTTTTTTCTCACAATAAATTAAAGGGCGTTGGAAAAATATTGTCCGACATATTCCATTTCTTCTCGATTTTTGTGTTCAATTTTCAAGTGTCTTCTATACAATTACTTTTTTATGTTGATTGGCAGTTGGCATAAATTGTTATAAAAATTTATAAGAGGGAGGAATATTCAGATAAGAAAATTGCTTTTGTAAGTCAGATTGATTAACAAAAAAAATGTTGTCCTAATATAAACCGAACAGAACAGAAAAATACACTTTGAATTTTATAAATGTGAATAAGGTGAAAATGATATTTATTGTTGTTAAAGTGATGATAACCCGGATATGATTGAATCTGTTGTGGAGAAAGTTCAGATTTTCTTGTCAAATGAAGTTCTCACAGTTTTCCTTCAAGATGCTCTTCTCGGCAATTTTCTAGAGATCAAGGTTAAAATTATCTTGAATTTTTAATTCATTAAATAAAAACACGTGATAATATTTGTATTCAACTAGCCCCTCCCCCCCCCCCCTCCATTAAATCTTGTCACGTCCCTGATGTGAGCTGTTTATATATCAGATTTGATTTTCAGGTTCTACTGTTGTTGGGACTTAGAGCTAGGCTAGATTACGAAGATTCTCTGAATCTAGACAAAGAAATACTGGTCAAGTTTATGCTCAAGATTTTGAAAGAAACCAAGAAGACGGAGAAGGATGTGTTTGAAGCTGGAAATTTTAAAGAGAATGGTAAGGAGTCCAAGGAAACGCAGAATCTTCTCTCTTCAGCTCTCAATAACGGAAGAATTTCGGATGAACTTATTCTCCGTGTTCTTCATAAAATGAATTTTATGTCCGATATCTCCACCGCCCAGCAGTTCATGGAAACTCTACCGGTAATGATAGAAAATGGATTTAAAGAACTCGCTTGCTCTATCGAAGGTTTAATTAAAACTTCCATACCTGATGAGTTTGAGTTACTCAAGCTCTATCTCCAGGTTGTCAAGAACTCGAGGATGGAGAAATGCAAATACCTGTGTTTACAAAGGATTGGAAAACTTCTGGAAGAGAATAATTACCTCGCATTGATGTTGCAAGAACAGCCTGAGAATTGTCTTCCTCCTCTTCTCCTTACTCAAATTTTCAGCTGCAACGATAGTATAAAGAAGATTGCTTTCAGTCTTCTGAAACTGTTAATGAAAGTCACTGATGAAACTAAATTAAAACCGATAATATCATTCCTTTGTGCTCATAAGACCGAAATCTTGAGCCAGGAAGGAAATATTGCACTGCTCTTGAAGAAATCTGAAGTTGAAGAGAGTTCCCTGATTGTTCTTCTAGAACAGGCAATTCTTGCACCAGGGAATTGCGTGGAGGGTCTGATAGACTTGTTCACTCCTCTGAAGTCCAAGAATTCTGTTTGTCGGATTGCACAATTTGGTTCAGATTTGCTTAGCAAAGGATCCTGTTCGTCAACAGTGAAACTTATAATTGAAAGATTCGTGAAAAGAATTATCAAATATATCTCGGAGAAACCGTGTCTTCAATTCTTTCTTGAAGGAACTCAAAGTACCCAGAGTATAGAAGTTGCAGGTCTACAAACTAGATTATCCACTCTACTTCTAGAGAAATCTACGTCTGCCAAGCTTTGGCAGGATACTAACGCCGAAACATTGGAAGGCATGCTGAAACAGTTTATTGCCTTGTCCATGGAAACTCAAACCTTCCAGCTGATTCAACTGCTAACTAATTTGAAGCTTACGGTTTCCATGTTTCTAACACAACTAAAAAACATTTGGAACCATCAGGTCAATAATTTTAAATAAAATAAAAATTTGCCTTCGATTTGATTGATTCGGATCGATTTGATTTGAACTTACTATGGTTTAGGACCTCGCTAAGATTAAAGTTAACGAAGAAACAGGAGAGAGTGGTGTTTGGAGTCAGACCCTGTTCCTTTTTGAGGTATTGGAAAGTTTCTTGCCAAAGGAGCAGTTTGGAGAACAGAAATGGGAACTCATGATACAGCCCTTGTTCGCCTTACTCAGGTATAACTACATGTCACTGATTTGAATTGCTTTTTAATAATAAAAATGTAATTTTTTACATCGACATTGACATATATTTTACTTTGACATTTTTTCAGGAAGAGCACCGAAGGCGAGGTTATTGAGTCCTCTTATAAACTCAACTTGAATTTGTCAATCCTCTTGAAAGTGTTTAACCTTACACCTGACCTTAGGCTTAAACAACTCAGCAGCAAGGAATAAAACATCTCAATATTTTTCTTATTATATTTCGGATTCAAATTCTTTTCAAAACGACTTTTAGATTTAAATTTATTCATTTATCTCCATTTTAAGTTAGACTGGAGCATTTTGCATTTATGATGATTTATGATTGTATATTGAGAGACAAATATTTTGATGTTACCTTTAGGATCTCGAGCCTGAGTTGTTAACCAACTGTATCAGAAAAAGTTCAAACCCAGAGACAAGGTATCTGAGGATTTCTATTCTTTAGAAATAAATGTTTTTTTCCTGATCTTTTATTCAGTATTATTAATTGCAATCCAGTAACAATCAAAACATTTTAGACAGCTAGCACTTCGTGTGCTGGCCAGGTGTGCGATGACCAGCCCTGAATTTGTTCTGCAAAACAGTATGACTATATTCACTTTCATGGGATCTCATCTTCTCAGGATGGACTCTAAGCACAGCTACAAGGTTCATTCAGAATTTGTTATAGTTACATTAATGATTTTAATTTTATACAATTTATGTTAGAAAAAATTTCGGCCGGATTGTTTTAATAATAATAGATTTATAAAAATTATATTAAGAATTATAATAATTGTTGCAGATTGCTTGCGAGGCAATAGACGTAATTGTACCTGCAATACAGTCTGCCTGTTCTACTCAGATTCAGAGGCAGAAAACCTCCCTAGGTAACGAATTGATTCCGTATTAAGATTAATAACAATTATTTATTTATTGTTTTGGTTGATATTTTCCCCCATGGAGCTGCATATTTTTCGACCCAGGAAACCAAACATTGAAAGTATCCAACGGAATTGTTAGTTTCTGTTTATTTTTAGATATCCTGAACAGTTTTATCAATGCTGAGGAAGATGTGCCGGAACACAGATATACAGAGTTTATTTATAGACTCGTCAGAGCATTAGGTAAAACATTCTTCCATAGTTGACTTTTGTGACTAGGGAATAGGCATCTTATCGACTCCATTGTCAAAGGATAGCTACTGATACTATTCAAGTACTTATTTTATGAGAGAAAATAAATATTTGACTTCTACGATGCCAGATCGATTTTACTAAAAAAACCGCCGATTGAATTTATGACATCGGCATCGTCTTATAGTTATAGGCTGCAGCACCGGCCTCCTAGACTGCCCTAGCTGCAGCGCTCGGTCCAAAAATTGTCGAAACATAACCTAACCCTTAAATTATAATTAAGATAACATCGTATAAATTTCTGTGTAAAATACTTGATAGCTAGTAATTTTAAAAAAATTAACAAACTTGTTCAATTAAACAAATATTTGTTCAAAGGACTCCAGTCCAAATGAACATTATTCCAAACGAACGTTAGCTGAATTGAGCATTAGTTCTTATGATATGATACCACTTCTACCCGATAACTGTTCAATTTGGTTGGGGGGGGGGGGAGTATGATTAAAAACTTAATTTTGTTTTTATGGATTTACTTGCAGGTATTGATGCTTACCTGTGGATATCTATGGTTCTGAGTGTTAAAACAAGAGCAAAATCTAAGAACAGGAGTTATCAAACTGAACTTACTCACAGGAAATCATATATTTATCTAAAATAGGACAATTTTGAGAGCCTTTAACCGGCCCAACATTCCTAATGTTAATTCTACAAAATGATAAATTTTGAATTCATCAGACGACAGACAGATTTGCTGGGACGTGTTACAGTATCTGAAGGGCTAGGATCACTCCTAAGGTCAGTTTACATCAGAAATTCTACGCCCATGCATTTTTAGCATTTACAACTTATCACATTGATGAGTTGAATCAATTAAGCAGCAATTTTTTTAAATGCTGAAATGGAAATTTAAATATTTACTAGGGTACCTTCAACTTCTATTTTAAATATTAGAAATATGTGATACTGTGGGAATTCGGGAATTCCCATGTGTTTGTATAATTAGAATAGCCAAGTTATATTAGTTGTTTTTAGGATTATGGTGAACATGCGCACTGATGCACCACAGCTTCGTCAAATGTTTGGTGTCGCGATCGATCGCAAAGAAATAGGAAATGATGATTGGGATGTACTACGACTAAGGTAAGCTTTGTTTTCGTTTTGATTTGTTTGGAATTAAGACTAGGAAAATTAAGTTATGGAAAATTAAGTTATGAAACAGGCCTGGGACCCAACAAACATTACATTGTTTTTTTTTCAGTGCTCTTCTTCTTCTTACCCATGTGTTCTCCACTGGAACTTTTATTTCTAAAATTGGAAAAGAACTTTTGGGAGAGGAGAAGGAGAAAATACAGGTATTTTAAAAGAGAAAGAACACTTCAGGAAAAACGGGAAACTATCATAATTATTTTTCCTCAAATTCAACTTGTAAATCCTCTGTTTTAATGGAAATTGACAACTCCAAATGTAAAAAGAAGAAATATGTTAAAATGCTGTAAAATGTTCACAAGATGTAATTATCTAATAGTAATAAGCATCACCAACAAGTCATGTGAGTTATTTAATATTTTATTTGTTTTTTAGGAGTTACTTCATTTAATTATGGAATCGTCTATTCTCTCCCTAGAGAGCTACGAAAGTTTCCCCTCGACTGTTCCAAACAAGTTGAAAACTAGCATAACATCACAGGTACTTATTTATACAATTTTTCACCTTTCACTTTTAAAACTGGTTTTTTGTTGAAACAGGGGTGGGGGCTGGTGGAGAGGAAAAGAACAGTATGAAAAATAGGGTGCCTGTTCAGGAATCTGATCTATAAACCTTTTGATCTAAAAGGAATTTGATTCAAGATTAATCTGATCTATTGAGAATTTAATCTAAAAAACGTGGAAATTGATCTAAAATATGTTTTACCAAAATTGGTAATTTCATCTAAAATATGTAGGATGAGTAGGGGTCAGGTTAGAGATGAGAGGTTATAGGGATGAGTAGGGTTCAGGTTTTAGGGATGAGTAGGGTTCAGGTTATAAGGATGAGTAGGGTTCAGGTTATAAGGATGAGTAGGGTTCAGGTTATAGGGATGAGTAGGGTTCAGGGTAGAGATAATTAGAGTTCAGGTTAAAGATAAGTAGGGTTCTGCTGTTAAGAACAGTAGGGTTCAGGTTAGGAATGAGTATGGTGACGGTTAGGGATGAGTGCATGGTTCAGGTTAGAGATGAGTAGGTTTCAGGGTGGAAAGATTTCTACTCTAACCTTTGCCCTTCTCCACAGACCAATTGAACCATACAGTTTAAAAATGCTATTTTGTTCATTTTAGACTCTTATTCTTCATATTTTAGATCAATTTCTACATATTTTAGATCAAATTCCACACATTTTAGATCAAATTCCACACATTTTAGATCAAATTCCACACATTTTAGATCTAATTCCACACATTTTAGATATAATTCCACACATTTTAGATATAATTCCACACATTTTAGATCTAATTCCACACATTTTAGATCTAATTCCACACATTTTAGATATAATTCTAAACATTTTAGATCTTACTTACTTGGGAATACTTGTAGATTTGTCATCAGGGTTCCAGATAGGAGCATAGAGATGACGCTTTTTTGTATCCAGCATTTTACTCAAAGGTTTCTCATTCCTGCTGTTCTGGTATTTTATCATATAAATTCTTGAAAGTTGTAATATTTCCTGCTCCTTTGTTAATTTGTTCCATTTCTCCGCTACTCTCTTGGTGAAGAAATTTCTTCTAACCTCAGTCCATGTATCTAGTTGTTAATTTATTTAATGCATCAGAAGAATGTCTGGTAACCCCGAGTGATCCGACTGATTCTTCTCCTGGAGTCTGGAAGAACTGTCTCCTGTCTACATCATCATTATATGAGCTTGAACACTTTAATCATTTCATATCTAGTCCTTCTTTCTTCCAAAGATTGAAGATTTAGCTCAGGTTATCCTCATACTCCTTGCTTTGCAGACCTGAAATCATTGTTACAGCTTTCATGTGTACTTTTTCCAGAACTAGTTTGTCCCCCTCTTGCCAGGGACACCATACAGGTACAGAAAATTCTAGGTTTTGGTGCTCAAATTGTTAATATAGATTCAAACACGCCCTTATCTTTGGAGTGAAACGATCTTGAGACTTGACTAAGAACAAACTTAGCTTTCCCAGCAACCGCTGCACATTGAAGTCCAGGTTTGAGGTTGTTGGCTAGCTTAATACCTACATCTGTTTCTTCTTCTAATGATTTAGTTTCAACTCAATTCATGTTATATTTATA
This sequence comes from Eurytemora carolleeae, assembly GCF_000591075.1. Classification (NCBI taxonomy): domain Eukaryota; kingdom Metazoa; phylum Arthropoda; class Copepoda; order Calanoida; family Temoridae; genus Eurytemora; species Eurytemora carolleeae. Next base: position 91,750 of record NW_019396572.1, on the reverse strand, counting down.
CTTCTAGTTATGTTTGCCCAGGTGCATGACTTTACACTTATTTATGTTAAACTGCATGTCCCACTCCTCAGCCCACTTCACCAGCCTATCCTGAGATTGCTGAAGGTTCATTCTATCTTGATCATCTCTAATTTTGTTAGCTGCCTTGTATCATCTGCGAATTTTTTAAAGTTTGTTATGTTTATTGATTGGGAATTTGATCTTATTTTTTTAGTTCATAGTTTACGTAGGTTAGATTCTTTTAGATCATATTTCTTTAAGATCAAAAGGGTTATTAGATTAAATTCCAGTGCAATGTTGACTGTTAATTATATTTAACGGAAGTTTGGACTGAGGAAAATAAAATACGAGAATAAGAATGTGTGAGTGTAATTTTAAAAATCCAAATATGGAGGCATTTTTTAAAGAAAGGGGGGAAATAAAAAGAATCTGAGCTTATATTGAAAATGTTATAGTTGAATTTGAGTTTGCTTAAAGAGTGTAGGTTTAAAAAAATACTGTGGGGGCAATGGACCCCTGTTAAGGACTTCTTGCACCCCTCGCCGTAATCGTAATCCTGAGTTTATAGTGTAATGTGGGTATTGGATAAAGCCGGCTAGTACGAAATAATTATATTGTGATATTTTGTATACTAGGCTGAACGAGTTCTCGAGCTTATACTAGCACTTGTTCCATTCCAGCTTTATTTAAAAATTGTCGGCCAACTTTTAGACAGTCAGAATTCTGTTATTAGGTAAGTAAAAAACAAATGTAATTATTTAATTTTGCTATGGATCAGATTCCTGGATCCGGCCAAAATAAAGGAGGATTTTTTTTGATTTGCCAATTTGATTTTTAGGAAGCGAGCAATGGAAGTTATAAAGACAAAGATGGAAGAAGCTGAATCAACTTCTGGTGTTTCAACCCTCCTTGCTCCCCTCGTTAAACTCGCTGTAAAAGAGGATAAACCACAAAATCAACAGGAAAACATCAACAATTCTTAACATCTTTTATTACTTTCAGAAATGAAGTCTTCTACAAGACTTTTTATTATTTAAACGCATAAAAACCGTAAAGAGAAAATCTTAACAGTTGTTGAATTGCTCAGATTGCACTGCTCGGGATCCGACAAATCTGTAAACAAGTTGAGGACACTAGTCTACTCAGGGTACCGTTGGAGCACCTTAATCCATCCTTTCTCACCTCCATCAAAAATCCATCAGTACTAGGAGCTGCTGTTCTAGCTCTTTCTGATATAATATCTGTAGCAGGGATTGTAGGTCGGTATCACTCTAGGAATAATAAGTTAAAGAATTAAGTAAAGTGTTGTTTACATCTTACTGTGACGTATTTGGACAGGTCAAGAACTAGTTATATTGTATACAGAGCTCGAAAATCTTGTTAGTTAACTGTTACACTAAAACTTTTTAGATATATCCTTATACGACATACGTGTCTGTATACTCTCAACCCCCTTTTCACCCTCCTCAGTCCTCATTCATATTGCTTTTTAGATTTTCATATCTGTCTTTTTTGCTTGATTTAAACTTAGCTTGTGACTCCGTTATTGTAGAATTCGATGGGTTTTAACTTTTCTAGGTTTAAAATTTTTTAAAGATTTCTACATCAGTTAATTCATTTTATATTATTTTTAAGGTGTTCCCTTTGTAACTGGTATTACTAGTTGGTTGCTCAATTCACTAGAGACTTTGAACGAATCCTCAGAAGAAGAAAAGGTTTTTTCATACCGTAATAAAAAATTGCATGTACTGATATATGATAATCTTATGAGGAGGAAAAAATGTAATAATGGAAATTCTTAAACGAGATGAAATAATCTTGATGTATTCTTAAACAAAGCCGCAGGCCTAAGTTAAAAATGCATCAAGATTACTTCATCGAGTTTAAGAATTTCATTACTATATTTTTATCCTCATAAGATTATTAACATTCTTTCACGCTCTGGCCATATAATAATTTCCATTCTTACACGATCTGAGCCTTAAAGAATGTGATAATCTTATGAGGAAAAAAATGTAATAATGGAAATTCTTCAACGAGATGAAATAATCTTGATGTAGTCTTTAACGAAGGCCACAGGCCTGAGTTAAAGAATGCATCAAGATTATTTCATGGATATATGATATAATAAGCATTCTTAAACGCCAAGAAGCGAGACAATATTAAAATTGTTCTTTCTGAACCGTGTAATAATAGGATTTCTTACACGATAGGTTTACTACTATGGAACCGAACAGATATGATATAATGAGTAATTAAAATAATTTATATATTTGATTTCAGGACATCCGTATAGTTTACTCCAGTCTGTTGGTTGGACTGCAAAAGGTTTTGGAAAACTTTGGTGGATTCATTAATCCATTCCTTGACAGAGTTATAATGCTGACCTGCAAGCTGATCAACCATCCCTTAGCTGGTCCTAGAGCTTCAGGTATATCCAAAACAGAACATGAACATGAACCATGAATTGAAAACAACAGATATTTGCATGATAAAAGGGATCAAGGGATGATGTTTTCATGTTAATGATAAACATTATTTGTTAATTGTTGAACCCACCATAATATTTCCCCGGCCCCCTATTTATAAGTTAAATATCGAATTTTGTCTATGGCTTTTCATGCACTATTTGTACAAGAATTGTTTTTTGGAGTTACAGGGAAGATTTTTTTTGGATATATTCGGAAAATACCCTGTAGGATTTTTAAAAAAATTTTGTTCAATGTTAATAAATAACTTTCTATGTTTAGTTCTAATGACGAGTATTGGAGAGAATATATCTCCACATATCCTGCTCTCCAGAGCTAAAATTCTTCTAGAAAAGCTTTGGAACGAACCTGAACCTGTGGCGAACCTTGCAGGTGTGAATGCTTCTTTAAATTAAAAAAATCGAGTGTTAAATATTGAAAATGTAACCTTTTCTATTGTTAAGGTTAAAATAAAAGTAATTACATTTGTAGGACTTATTGCCTGCAACTCGAAGAAGCTTGAAAGAGGTCAGCTCAGTTCAGTCTCAAAACAGTTCATGGAGTTCTTTACGGTAGCTCTGACTTATAGAACAAAGCAGAAACCCTCAGAACAGGTAATTGTGAATTTCTATTATCTTAGTGGAAGGAGGTTTCCTACCTGCGACCTATAGAAAACTAAAACGAAGTGTTTTCTAACCTAATTTTTCAGGTTGTCTAAGTAATAATTTTGGTTAAATTGGGCATTCTAAAAAGTTTTCTACTTTTTCATTAAAAATCGCATAAAGATCTTACATATGAATGAAAGTTGTTATGAAAAAGACTTGAAGGAAGATTATTTTTGTAGAGCTCTTAGCGTTATTTTTGTGTACTGTCTTTAAAATTCTTCATACTTTTCTGAAATGTTCTAATGGGTATATGTTAATCAATAAAATTTAACATTTCTTTCATAAGAATATTTTTTCACATAGACAGAGAAAACAGAAGCAGAGATAATATCCTCTTTCCTGACAGTCACTCTTCGACTCTGTCTAGAGGACTTTAAACCAGTTTTCCAGCAGTTTATAAACAAACAAAAACTTGGAGACGATGCAACTCTGATAACGATGTTTAATTTGATCGAACGGGTGGGAGCAAGGTAATAACTGAGTTTTTTCGTTTCTTAATGTTTTCAAGTTTTTTTTAAAAGGTTGTAACGGAATAAAATAGTGTTTTTTTTTGCGTCCTAATTATTTACATTATTGTATTTTAGGCTGAAGAACTTGTTTGGTTTTGGAGTGGAGTTTGTTCTCACCGAGGGAACTTCAATAATTCGCTCTCAAAATAGATCCACTAATGTGGTTGCTGCTGTACTCGGGTATATTCTAGGAATTCAAATAATTTAGTTAACTTCATTTCGCATGTAAAATAAACATGTAATGATGCATAAGTATTTTTGTGTTACTGTGCAGAAAACAAAAGACACAAACACAAGGTCCATAGCAAAAATAAGAAAGCAAAATCTAATATTTTGACATTAAAAACTGAAATAGAAATATTTTTTGACAAATTAAAGGTCCGAACCAAAAGAATGGACTGTTGACGTTTTAAGTATCTTTTTATTTTATTAGATCATTTTCTTTAATTTGCTTTTCTGTTAGATATTTCTGTATTAGTATGAGTACTGAAAAATTCAAATTTAAAATTTTTATGTTTTCTCGTGTTTTTAGGTGTATTACTACGGTATTGTCGTATAATCGGGTCAGTTGCCTTTCTCAGACTCAGTTTGAAGAGCTAGTTGCTGCTCTAATATCTGTGTATCAGGTAAACATAAAACCGATTATTTAGGTCAAAATAGATTTATTCTTTACATTTAACTTCTTGATAAATAGATCAAAGCTTTTCTTGATTATTAGAAAAAAATAGATAGTGGAAATTATTTTCAAACAGAATATCTTCTGTATTATGTATTAGCAATCTGAGAATCTAGATTTTGGAGACCGCAATATGTCTGCCTAAATCATGTAGAGAATTAAATAGCATTCTCATTATGTAAGTTACTATCCAACAGATTCAATTTAAAAGATCCTTGTCTGTCAGGCTCAATTATAAATTCAAAGTATAATGTAATCCAGGAAGATGATGACTTGCATCAGAAATTAGAGGAATCCATTGTCGTCCTTTCAGGTAATCTAGAATAAACTCGATATTAAAGATAATAATTAGTTTAACTTTTACTATTATTTACTATTTAGTGTTTAATCATAATAACCCTGTTAAATGTTTAGCCGCGACTGATGATGATACGAACTGGAAACATCTGAACTTCACAGTACTTATGTCTCTCAGAGATCCGGAGGCCTCTGTTAGAATGAAGATAATTCAACTGATTAGGAGATTCGTTACTTCCAGGTAAACAAACTGCTCACATTTCTACTGTTCTACCTCCCCCTCCCTTTCCTCAAAAAAAGTGTTAATGCAACAAGATGTAAATTTTTATTAATAAGCCCCTTCAAGGAATAGTCGCAGTTTTTTTTTCTTCGAAGAAATAAGTTATAATAAATATAAACTACATTCTGAATTTTAATTTGGGGAAGGGGCTATTTAAAAAATTCTTACAAATTGAATTGATCCAATACAGCCTCCTTTTATTAATTAAGTTTAGAAAAAGTAAGAAACTTAGTTCTCTACTGTCTAAAACAAGGGAAAAAATTATGTTTAGGTCGGACACCTACCTTGTGGTTCTACCGGATGCGGTGCCCTTCCTCTCCGAGATATTAGAAGATGATGATCAGGTATATAGATGGGGCAAAAATTGAAATTGAAACTCTAACCCCAAAAAAGGGATGACTCAAGCAATCCCTGTACGATGTGATGTGATGTGATGTGATGTGATGTGATGTGATGTGATGTGATGTGATGTGATGTGATGTGATGTGATGTGATGTGATGTGATGTGATGTCACATTTGGAAAGAAGTAAATACATCTTTTGGCAAAATAATATAATGTAATATTTTAGGATGTCGAGAACTGTTGCAAGGAGTTGATTCAGCACATGGAAACCACATTCGGACAAAATATTGAAACATATTTCATGTAACAAATTTAAATTTCGGCTTCAAACATTTTTTTCAGACAAAATGCGGCCCCTTACTGGAGAAGAGACTAAAATTTTCTTTGAGAAGTTGTCAAAATATATTGGAGAGAATGTTAAAATGCTCATCGACAGAGCAGATGGAGTTTATTGTTTCAGGTATTCATAATATCTTCTTTTTATTATTCTGACTTACAAATGAGTAAATATATCTGGAGCCGACTCGAAATGCTAGATTAACTAGATGATCTGTATTAAGGTTGCACAAGGATCGTGTCTTCTACGTATCAGAGAGAATCATGAAGCAAGCGTCTAATGTATCCAGAGAAAATCTCATCAGTTTAGGTAACCAAGGGCGTTATTTGTTTACGTACATGCGTCTTAAAGTGTGCCAGGGGTTAGAGACGCTTTAGGATGGGGGCGGGGGGAGGGCTGAACAAAGATATTCAGAATTTGAGAAGTCTAATTTAGGGTTATAATGTAGTTCATGAAGTCTGTAAATATATCAAATACATGGATAATTCTAAATCCTTGTGTTTTTCTTTTATTTGGCGTGATTACTGATTTATTGATTATTGTGGCATGCATTAAATTTGAGCTGAACTGAAACCCATGTGTTAAATTTTTTCCATCTAAACAAACCAAAATTAGCCGAAACTTTTATGTTACTTTAAAAAGTTATGTACTATTTTATATGTTATAGCTGATAACTATTTAAATTAAAATTTTGTTCTTCCAGGAACATGTTTTGGTAAGTTCACTAAATCTAAGAAATTCCGTCTTCACATAACAGCACTGGACTTCCTTGCACCATACTCGCAGCATAAGATCTGGCTCAAGGTAAAACTTTTAGGAATGAAATATTTAAGATGGTAAAAATTAAGAAGAAGGAATTGAACTTTTGTAGGATGCTTCCAAAAGTGTTTATCTTTATCATTAGAAAATCTGAACAAAAAAGACTTGTTAACATTTTGGGAAACTGATTTTTTTTAAATACGTTAACATTTTGGGAAACTGATTTTTTTTTAAATACAGAGACTCCTTCAATGCTTTTTTTACTTTGTAGCCGTCAGCTGAGCAGCAGTTTCTGTACGGACATCATGTATCTAAGAGTGGACTGGGAAGGATTACAGAAAACACTGATCAATACCAGGTGGGATGGGATTATGATTTTCGATTCGAGTTGATTTTGATTTTGATTTTGATTTTGATTTTGATTTTTTAGCAGAAAAGGGGGGGGGCTGAGTTGAAATAATTCGTTGCAGGAGCACGCATGCTAAACATATTTTTCTCAGGGAGTTATAGTATACTCAATGTCTGATCTGCCTATTGGGTTCGGGGTGGCCGCAAAGGCTACAGCAGAATGCAGGCATGCTGATCCAATGAACGTGATTGCATTCCACCAGGTAAAATATATAAGGAACAATATTCTCCCCCCGGTCCGGGTGAATTCAACGTTTGTAATGTTCCATCAAATAATCTTGATTAGACACCAGACACTTGACAGTTTGCCAAAGCTTAAACTTGAGCCATATTCGGAACTGGTCGGATACTACCTGTAGGGGGCTTCTTTCAGATCTTATCTCTTAAAATCATCTTATAATCCAATAAAATAACCTTCGGAAAATTTTCCACCGCATTATGTTTGTTTTTCTGATTTTAAATTACGTTTGTTTAGGCGGACATCGGAGAGTATATTCGTTCTGAGGAGACTCTAACCTAAATCATTGTATCTTTATTGTTCATTTGTTTTGTTTTTTAAATCGCTAATAAAGCATAAAATTATAATAATATTTTGTATTGGATTATCTTGACAAACGCCCTGTTTCGTTAAAGGTCAAGTCAAGATAAAATGTGAGATTTTTTTTAAGTTCAAGCTTTGTTTATACTTTCATAAGATTGGGACACTCCAATAGAGGACAGTTTATTTATGAATGAAATGTTTATATTAACCTACTCAGGACTCTAAATACCTATAAAGTGTAAATATAACACCGACACTTTCTTTCTCAGTCACCATCAGGACTTGCAAACAAAGGTATGCAGTTAAACAACATAAGCTTATGGAACGGACAATTGTTAAGATATTAATATTCAGTAACTGTTAATAATCATAAATTGGAGATAAAAAATAACTTACAGAAATAGCTCCCTGTGAAATGGAAAGTATACCACTGAAATCTGTAAGACTCGGGGCCAAAATCATCGCACTAATAAAATTAGAGATGTTATTGTTAATGCGATCAAGTTGATCGATCATTAACACTGCTGGACTACTAAAGGTCTCCAGAAGTGTGAGGTACAGGATTTTGAATTGGAGAGGTCATAAAAAGGTTTGTACATTATCAATGTTTAAGAGCAGAAATAAGTGTATGAATGGGTAGGTGGGATCCTAAATGATAATTTTAGACAGGTTGTGCTCATAAATGAGGCCCGTGCTACTCTTGATGGCCAACATGTTGTTGATAAAAAATTTAGTGGTTGATGAACAGGATCCTAGGAGCAGGTTTAGGAGAACACAGTGCGTCATATAGTTAACCTTGACTCCATCAGGGACCCAGACTTGACCAATGACAGTATCCCCTACAATACCAGCCCAAAACATGACTCCCCCGCCACCCTCCTGTCCATCAACCACCCAAACTTTATTGAAGCCATCAGGGCCATAAAGAGCAGCATGTGCCTTGTCTGTTTGCACAACTTGGCCAAAGTTAGTCTTTATGTTCTCTACTGCCTCGTCTTTGAGCTTTTATTGCTGTTTCTCGTTAATAGGGAACTGAATCAACCTTTTTTGTCCTTTCTGAATAAATTCAGAATCCTGTACCTGGCACTTTTGGAGACCACCTGCTTTAAGTTTTTTAACACCAACAAAAAAGCCTATGATGTTGAGTTTAGCCTTTCAAATGTACTTTAATTATTAAAATTCGTAATAGTGCGAATCAGTTATTTTTTATCCATTGAAAGGTTATTTTCGCCACATTTTGCAAAAAGGTGTTGCGCTTGCGTAATAAGTTGCAAGTTTTAGTTTTAACGACTTTTTAGTTAACTTTGGCTTAGCACTTCAAAAAGTGACGGATTTGACCAAAAGTGCACTATGTTATATTTTAATAATACACATGTGCTGGCTTTTTTCTAGCCCAATTTTAGGGGCACAAAAGAAAAAAATGCTCTTGCATAATATCCTGGAACTAAGTGTAAAATATAAATGAGGAATCAATATTAAACGAGATTTCTGGGGTCTGGAACAATATCCATATCTGATATCTGAAGTAACCATAGAATAACTTATGGAATAAAATTCAACTAATTCAACACGGATCTGAAAACTGAATTCATCACAAACCATTTTTTCATCTGAGCAAAAATGACGTCAAAATTCACAATCATTTCGTCCGACCACAGTTTTTTTCGTCCGGCATTGTTAAATTCTTTTCATTAAGTACTTCAAACTATTTCATTCGAATTTTGAGCCACGTCATGTTTATAATGGTTTTAAATATTTTATACTGTTATTTTAATGAAGTACATTTTATGAAGGTACAAAAGGCATAACTCTCACAACACAATTCATGGAAATTTCTATTTCATAATCCTTCAAGCAAATTAAAAAATGTTAATTTTTCGTTGTAATATTACTTAACAGTTGCAGTTTAAGAAGAAAATAAGAAAACAACAGAAAAGTCTGCACCATGGTCTAGTCGTAAAATAGTTGAGGCACAAATATTTTCCGTTTTTTGCTAAATTAAGCTTAAATATTGTTTTATTTTTTTAAACAAAATCAACCCATATTAAATAACATGACGTTGCCTAAATTTGAAGAAATAAGGGTTTTTGTTGTAAATAAATACAGTTAAAGCACAAAAGCATCGCCGGACTAAAAAGGTGTGGTCCGAATAAATAACATCATTTGTGGACGAAAAAATAGTGTGGTGTGCCTTCCCTTGCTCATTCATCGCCGATTCCAAAGACGATAACCAAATCATTACTTAATTCCCGTGTTTATCAAAACCTCACTGGGCCATGTGATCACATGATTATTGATAGATGTTTTTAGTTTTGAATTTTTGAGTGACTGCATCTCTTCTGAATTAGACCTAATCGAAATGAAAGGTAACTCTTCCGTTTGAAATTTAACAGATCTAGAATAATTCATAGGCTCAGACATAGGGTTTCCACGAAACTTGGAAACCCTAGCTCAGCCCCCCCACCCCCCCGGGACTAGTGCAATCAATAGTTTCTAGGAGGTTTTCAGGCCCCAACGGTTGCTGAGCCCACCCTGTAAAAATTCTTGTGTACGCCCCTGATTGAAATAGACGTGAGACGTTGAAGCTATGTATTGCCTATAGAACTGTATAGTTTATTATTTATCCTTAAATAGTATTTATATGCCCTAATTAATTCATCTTTACTCGGTTTGATTGGCGCTTTTTGGGATCAATGGGAGCAGTGGCGGATCAGGAATTTACTAAGGTTGAGCCATTTTCCTTTCCAATTTCCGTAGCTTCCCTTAATTTTCCAGTGGTGCGCCATTGCTCCCAGGCTCACCCCTATATAATCCGCCCCTGAATGGGAGAGAAAATAAGGTATGCGTTTATTAATGTACAGTGAATAAATGATCATCTGTCAAGCATCATTCCGTGGAAGTAAACGCTGAGCCCTCTTCAAAATAGCCGCCTAATTAAGGACGGAAATTAATGTAAATAAAAAACCTGCCCATCCATGCATGCATTGTAAGTAAATGTGTAAATTTAAGTTATTTTATGACATTTAAACTTTATTTAATATTTGATTTGTAAAATGTGTTAAAGTAATCCATATTACTCTATACTTCCTTTCCTAGATTTTAACAAAGAAGAGATTGATGTTGTAAATATTAATCAACCAATAGAAATGGAACTAGATCAATGCATCTTAAAGGTAGTAATTTAGACAAGGCAAATTTTGGCTAACTAAAAAACTAATATTTAAAATTTTTCTATAGAATGTTAGACCTGCGGTTCCTCCAACGCACTTAATATTTCTTTCTTCATCTTTAACTGAACCTTCACAGGGTTTGATATTATTTTTACCCCATTCAGAATAAAGAATTCAGGAAGAATTAACATGTTTTTATCTCTCACTACCCCCATTTCCTCAGTATTTTGTATTGTAAAAACTTTTTCATAAAAAAATTATTCACATTTTTTTGTCTCTTGATATATTACAGTGAGAAACAGAAAACTCGGAAATGGAAGAATACTTTTTTCAAGTTTTGACTTTAAATAGTCAAATGAACATGAGAATTGTGAGTTTAAAAAAAATATTTTACTTATATGTGATTTAATAAGATTTACTATTAAAACTATCGGCTTTTAATTTCGTTTTCCTATTCCAGCGTTTTCTGGTTCTCACTGTATTTTAATAATTATGAGTTTTACAAGTCTCGGGGATACAGGAAAAAATTCTGGAAATTTTTCTTTAAATTAAGTTTTTCTTTTTATAAAAAACAGTGTCTTCTCTTAATTTTTTAAATATCAGAAATGCAATGAAGAGGTCAATTGATGTTGTAAAATATATATTTATAAGATATCGTAGTTACTTTTAGAATGTATGTCTGATCATTGTTTTATTACAGCTTGCAGTAAAAGTATCGTGGAGAAAACTTCTAATTCTTTACTTTCCAAATCTTCAGAACTTTTATTCAGGTAAAAAATGAATTTTTTATGAAAATCTAAATGGCTCTAAAGGCTAAATGTTTATTAGTGTAAAGAGCGTTTATATATTTCTCTTACCAACTGTCCAATCTAGATAATGCAAACAAACATCCTGACAAAAATAAACAACATTCTTTCTTTAAACTAAAAAATCAAAGATTAAGGAACAGTTTATTCTCTAAAATAAAAATAAAAAAAACTATATTAAAGTTTTAAGTTTTAATAGTTTTTTTTTCAGTGGAAATAGCATGACAAGAAATACAGGGTGAGAACAACTCAGTTATACTTATAGTTAAATTTGTATTTTTAATAATGTCACCAGCGCGCAAAATCCAAATAATGATGTGATCTTACTTTATTGTAGACGCTACTGGTACATGCAATTCAGGCAGAATGTTAAGCGCTTGTGAAGTAGCCATTTGAAAATCATCAACCTCTTCCCAAATTAAAGAAAATGTAAAATGCAAACTGCGGATACCAAATCACAAAATATAAATAAATTTTACTTATTATGCAGTAAACATCACGTTTACTTAATGATGAATTACTTTACTACTCTAAGGCCCTTTTTATTAACAGCCTGTAAGTGGCATAAGGGTGGGTAATTTTTCAAGACCGCTAACTTAATTAGTTCAGGGGCTAAGGTTTTTATTAAAAATGTTTTTAAAAATTGTCGGGAAACTGTTAGAACTATTTATATTTGTTTCTGACAAATAGACACATGTAGATTGTACCGTTGTACGTATATATATCCATTTTTAAAGGGCTTTTTCAAAAATATAATTTTAGCTCAAAAAGTGATGGGCTTGTTAATTTTTTTTTAAACACTGACCGGCCTTTTTACGGTTCTGTATCCATACCCTAAGCATTTAAATTACTATTTCTTAAAAATTCAATTGCTAAGGCATAAAACGCCCCTCTCGAAGTAACAGTTGAATTTTGACATTTGCTTGAACCATCTGATTGAAAGAGAGAAGCTGTTTCATGAGGTTCTCAATCCTACATCTCCGCCTGATTCAGACTCAGAGTAAGAAAGCTGTTATAAAACTTTAAAGCTGAAACTTTCCACAATTTTCTTACTTTTTTATTCATCAAACTATCAAGGAACAAAATTTTCTATTTTACGGATTTTTAGATAAAATTCTTAGCAGACCACATTTTGGAATCCTTTAACTTAAAATATCGAATAATGAAAAAATAGCGCACAACTTTAAAGCTATGATTCAGACAACATGCAATTTAAATTAAGTTTGAGAAATCTAAACCACTATTAAAACTTTATTATTTGAGGATAATAAAAATTTATTTTTATTGTTTCAATTACAGTGGTAGGCGATTTGTTCTAAACAAAGAAAAAGACATTTTTATAAAAGTTTCGATTATTAACAAGCTTTTTTCGAATTAGAAGTTTACAAGTAATCAAAGAGAACCTTTTCAATTCACAGCTTCACTTAAGTTCTATGTTTATGTGTATACATTCTGTTTAGCAGCTTGATATAAATTAAAAATTGAAATCAAAAGTCGTCTTCACTGTATTGATATCATCGCCTACCACCGTAAATTAAAAGTTTATATAACACAGTGTGAATCAAAGTTCACATTTTGGATTGTTATTTTAGTGAAGAAGAGAATATTCAAGAGCTTGATGAAAATAACACTGAAACTAAGAAGGAAATTGATGTAACTAAAGACGATGGTTTTGAAGTAGAAGATGAGAGAAGGGTACACAAAGAAGAAGGATTTCAAAATTCAGCTTTAAAATGTATTGATCCAATCGTTTTCGCTCCTACTGGGGATATATACAGTTACTTTCAGGTAAATATACTTTGAAGAATTTGTTTTAACGAAGATCATGCTCGCCTTAAAGTTATAAAGTAGCGTAACTGGTTTTTATTAATAAATAAGTAAATTTTTAAAACAGGGGGTGGGACTGCACGACAAAAATAGTTTCGTTCAATACTTTCTAATTTAACAATGAATCACGATATCCTGAGTATTCTATATAGTTCCTGTTAAAAGATAATTCAAAAATTTCTGTCAAGATCTTTAAAAATCAAAAGAAACGTAAATTTCACAAACTTTTTCAGGGCTCAGTAACATTTCGTCTAGTACACTTTCGTCTAAGTTCACTTTTGCCTAGTTCATTTTCGTCTAGTTCTCTTTTGTCTAGTAACATTTGGTCTAAGTAACATTTGGTCTAAGTAACATTTGGTCTAAGTAACATTTGGTCTAAGTAACATTTGGTCTAAGTAACATTTGGTCTAAGTAACATTTCGTCTAAGTAACATTTGGTCTAAGTAATTTGGTCTGAAAAAATGTTAAGTGATTTTATTTTAACACTGCAAAAAAAAGAGGTAACCCGTGAAACAAAATCAAGAAATCCGCCATTCGTATTGGAGAAATTCTCCACTCTTCTAAAACACGTTGAACTGAGAGGAACTCAATGGCGGGATTAATTATGATACTCAACCAGCACTTTTGTAGATAAGTACTTCAGACCAAATTCCTTATACTAAAAATTACTTATACCAAAAGTTACTTGGACAATATGTTACTTACTCCTTTCTTAAAGTTAGTTACTTACTGAAAGTTACTTAGACCAAATGTTACTTAGACCAAATGTTACATAAACGAAATGTTACTTGGACCAAATGTTACTTAGACCAAATGTTACTTAGACGAAATGTTACTTAGACCAAATGTTACTAGACCAAATGTTATTAGACGAAAGTGTACTAGACGAAATGTTACTGAGCCTTCTTCAGTAACTAACGTCAAAATTTTGTAATTAAATTAAATCTTTTCATGCAATACCAATCATTTAATTGATTTAAAATATCTTTTCTTATTTAAAAATGTGTCTAGCGGAGAAGATTTGAGGCTGACAGACTGAGGTTTCCATTGGTCCCCTCCACGATACTAACATTCAAATAATAAAATGTATCTTAATGCAGTGAGGCCAGTATTCAGGGATGTACACAAGTGTAAACTTGGAGGATTTAGTCATTAACAAATTTTTTTTTTTAAATAAAGGCCCCTACTCCTCGAAAAATTCCTGTATTGAATGGTTTATGAACATTAAATAGTTTAGAATGTCTTCTGCAGTTTTTTTTACAAGAATATGTGTTTTTTTTCTATTCAATGAAATTTCTTTTAAGTTAGAATGTAGGACATTCTGGAAATAAAAGTTTTCATTTTATAATTTCTCCCACGCTTTCGTTGGTCAAAATTTGATCTACCAGTAATTTATCATCGTTCTTTACTTGACCAATATTGATTGGAATTATATTATGAATTTAAGTAGTTGTCAGATATTTAACGATTTTACGCTTGGACTGATTTTGTTCATAAATGTTTATTCTTTTCATAAAAAATTTTACTATAATATGTATACACCATTACATTAACTTTACTACACCATGTTGGCTTAAAAAATAAATTCAATATTAAGACATTAGAAACAAAAATTAAAACATTTGTATAATCATGACTTAAACATGCCATATAATTATTAACTGATTTTGAAAATAAAATATACATTGTAATTTATTTGAACATCATAAAGCTTTTTTACATTTTACATTTTTTATTTTAATTTCATCACTTTAATATTCTCTAAAAACTGTAGATCAGATATTAACAATTGATAAAAAGTGTTTAATAACATGTAAACAAATTCTGACTTTACAATAGGCATCATTTTTATTGAGTCATACTGTTAACTATTTCATCCACTCTACTTCTGTTATAGCGTTCTTTTGTTAGTAGAACAGCTGGTATAGAGAAAACTACTGATCCAAGAAGAAGATAGTTGATCCATAGGGATCCAATGTTTGGAATGAAGAATAAGAAAAGAAATATAATTCCTACTAGATTGTTCATTGATGTAAGGAATCCACCCACCAAACTTTCGCTGATCGGGTACGCTATCTCAACACAGAGCTCAAAGAAGAGTGGACAACAGGCGTAGTTAAGGGAAGTGGCAGCTATTATCACAATGCAGAATATCAAATAGTTAGATGGTACAATCTTCAGGCACATCAGTATCAGAAGAAGGAAAAGAGATCCTGATATGGATAGAAGTAAAACTAATGTTAATTTCATCTTGTTTCTAAGTTTGTCTGTGAAAAATCCAGCCAACATGGATGTGAAGCATTGACCTATGACTGATCCAAGTCCTATGTATCCAACCTCCTGATCTGTTATGTTTAGATCCCTCAGATTGAAAACAATAACACTCATCCATGCCCCCATAATCCCCTGAGAGAGACTGTATGCAAAGCAAACAAGAAGAACATCTCTATTTGTAACAAGGTTCTTTATGCCAGTAGAAAAAGTTGTTCTTGTAATAACCGATGTTGCTGTGGGTGCTAATTCAGGCCTCGAGGGGTAGTAAATACAAAACAATGTAAAGAGTATTGCAGCTATGGCAGCGTCAACATACATGTAGGTGTTTATATCATGTTTTATGTCCTCTTTGTCTCTGTTGAACGGAATTTTTATTAATTGTATTCCAAAATTTGATAGATAATCAAATTTAGATGTATCATTACTGTTTGTTTCATTTACCATAACTAGTGCTGGACCTATTAGCATTGAAAGGCCATTTCCAAGCATATTGCCTGCTTGATTGATACTGGTTGCTGTAGTTCTCTCGTTCTGAGGAAACCAGAGACTAGATATAAGTGGAGGAGCGGCCATTATAGTGACTCCAGCTATACCATTAAGAATAGAACAAATGTGACAGCTTGCCAAAAATAGTCTTGCGTCTGTTATAAAAACTTGACAACAGCGAAGCACTGATCCAACTAATATAAATCCCGAGACCAAAATACAGGTTGGACGAAGCCCCTTGTGTTCTATAAACCAGGAAAGAGGCACCACTGATATTACAAACATTATAGTACCCCAATTAGCCATCATGGCAACAGTGCCATCACTCCAGCCGTAGGCAACCTGAACAGAGCTTGCTATTGGTCCCCAAGTGTTCCAAACCGTGCACTGATGACAAGCTAAAGCACTAAACACAATGAGAATGTACCATCTTCTTTTATAAGCCTTCATTTCAGGAACACCACAACTGTCTGTACTGTCCTGTTTCGGTAAAGCATGCTGAGAAGGAGGTTGAGGTTCTAAATAATGTGGATTCAAGGAACCATTCTCTAATATGTGCGGTGTTTCACGAGATTCTTGAGTAGATTCATCCAAAGAATCATCAATAAGTACAGGAATGATCTCCTCAGTATCTACTTCCATTTTGCTTTAATTATTTAGATCTATATGTGTAATATGTGAATCTAAAAGACGTCTCACAGAGTATCATGAACTGTGTTCAGAATAAAACAATTTCAATACTGTGGTTCAATTCCTTCTTATTGTGGTTAGAAGTTTAATAATAAACAATCTGTCACAATACATGGTGTTTAAGGTAAACCGCCCTAGTAATCAGCTGTCCCTCTACCTCCCACTTTATATATAAACTACATATCTAGATACTATGGACTGTGTACAGGGAGACTGGGACTAGAGAGAGAACTAAAACTAACTGGGTTCCGTGAGTTTCGTACCGTATACTTTACAACCTGTTCTATCAATGCATCTACCACACAGAGATTTGATATGTAAGGAGAGGGGGTGAGGCGCCATCCTTTTTATTACATTCCAGGTTACCCACTCTTTAATCTCTTTCAACGTATATATCTGAAGGTTTTAATTTGCGTTCTGTCTTCAAAATAGTTCATTAATGGCTTNTACTTTATAGCTCCAAGGAACCACAAATTTAAAAACAAAGGCTGAATATTCTGTCCAGTCTCAATTCAGTCTCCATTTTTGTAGGTAACCCTGAAGTAAATACATGGGGCACAAGAAATGAAATTGATAAATGTAAATTTCAGGGTGAGGGCACCTCCCCAACCCAAAACCTCTTTTTTGCGCCTCTGCATCCAAACTCACTACGCATGCACATAGTCCAACAGGATCAAGCGAAGTGTAGATTTTTTTTTTATTAAAAGTCGAAAAAGAATTTTGACAAACACAGATCTGATGTTTCTAAAAAAGATTTCTGAGATTTTGAAATTTTTTACTACGTTTCTCATTATTATTATCATAAGAAAAACTATTTAAATATATACAGTAAACGAACAAAACCGAAGAATTTAGTTTTTTACATTAAAAAAATACATCAAATCCAAATTTATAATAATTTATTTGTACTCCTTGTTTATTTCACGGCCAATAACCAATCGTCTAACCTCGCTGGTTCCACCTCCAATTTCAAACAATTTTGAGTCTCTCAAATACCTTCCTGCAAACAAATAGAGCTTTTTTGGGTACTTGTTATTAAACTTAGCAGAAAGAGTAAAGCATGTAAAAAAAACCGAAGAACAAAATTTGTCAGTAACAAAATAAGCAGTAGGCCATTGCACAATATATATATATATATAAACATATACAAAAACTAGGAGATACAAGGGCATAAAGTTGTACTAGTAAAACCAAAACTAAGAGCTACAATATCAAAAAGTCGTAGCAGTAAATCAAAACACGGAGGCGACGTTTGTAAGAATAAAAATAAACAGTGGTCCGCAGAAAATATTGGAAAACGAAGAAGACATTTGTTAATAAATACAGTGGTCAGCAGGAAAAGTTTAGATATCTTATAAAGTTATAAACAGTGGTTTATAGAAATTAACTTTTAATAATTGGTCCTAAGGAGGGCTCTCAGAGAAACCATAAGTTTCTAAACTCCTGATCAGTACATGAGAATTCCCCAATCATAAAATAAAAGATAGCTAATGAATTTATATTGGTTAGGACTTAAAATAATTCTCAATATAAAACTTACTGAATAGGATAAAGACTGTTAATTCAATGAACATGAAACATATGCATCGATTGTGTAGCGTTTCCATATAGTGCACAAAACAATGCCTTCATGGCAACATAAATAAACATGATTGCAAGGTTTTTAAAATATCTTCTTCTTATTCCTGCCGTTCCCGCAAATAGCACGGGATCAATCAAGGAACATTGATTTTCCAATCTTTTAAAAAAATTCATTGTTCATTTGACCTGTAGGATAATCGTTAATGTATCCGTTTCCTCCGAGTATCTGCACTGCGTCTAGAGCAGATTTTGTACTGTTTTCACCACAGAACAATGCAACGGTAGCGCAATCCTTAATTTGTAATATCTCTTATCAAGGTTTGGAACGTATAAACGTGATTTTTGTCTAAAATATGAAAAGGTTTCCAAAAATCCCAATTCAACAATTTTGTTTAACATCATCCCTTAATTTGTAAGAAACAAGAATTTGGGATACTGTGAGTTTTGGAGTCATTCGTTTTTCTATTTCATATTTTGCTAAAGTCTAAAATATCATCAAGCATGACTGAATAGTGTATAATCTACAGTTATATAGATTTTTTTAAATCAAACTCCTAAATAACGTAAACCTTAGATCACATTTACCTTGTTGCAAATAAATCCATTATCACAGGCCCGTGCAACATTGTATAAAAAACTTCTAAAATAGAATGCATATTAATGATTACACTGTACATTTAGCAAATAAACAACAAAATTTCTATGATGTGGAGGCATGAAATTGCAACGCCAATCCACATAACAAACTTTGCTTGTTTAAGATTAGTTGTAATTTGATTTTCTTAAAAAATCAGTAATTATAATATCGAAACTAAATCTGTAAAAAATAGTTCTGATTAACTCATAACCTAGATCTAGGAATCTATTTATAGCTGCGGCAAGATGAACTACTTCTCCTGCTTTGAAGCACTGAGAACTAATTGACTTATATTTATCGAAAGCTAAAGGTAGTTCGTTCATAAACTCCCTTCTCAATGCATCTTATATATAGATTACCTTGATGCAGAGAGTCGAGTATGCATGTCAGCCATCTTTGCTTGAATAAGTTGAAACTCTGAAATGTTGTGACCAAATTGCTTCCTTTCATTAGCATACTTAAAAGCTGTGTCACAACAAGCCTATAATATTAATAGTCAATTGTACGATGTACCGCTAAATTTTGCTTCTAAGAATTAGGCAAAATTTAATATTAAGATTCAACTTTGGTTAAGAAACATTATTTATTAAACAAATAAAATAGTATGACGACAATTCATTGTGCCTTGTCTAAGTTGGATTATATAAATAAAACTGTCAATAACACTTTTGTAGGATAGAAATTTTGTTATAAATTCATTTAGGAGAAAGAAATAAAAACCTGCATAACTCCAACCGGTCCTGCCGATAAAACTAATCTTTCTATGTCTAATCCTTAAAAAGTTTTAAAATAAAAATTCTACAAGAATTTGAAATAATTTGTCATAATATAAATGCTAGATTACGTTTAGTTAGACCATACTAGACTTGCAGGGCCCATTTTGTGAACATTTTCTCTTTGTATACATTGAAAAACAAAAACAAAAAACAAATCGCGGATTTATAAAAAAAAATTACATATTCAAAATTTAATAAAATTCGAATTTTGTCTGAGGCTAATTTATGAAATTTAGTTCATCCATAAACCTTCATGTGAGGTCCCACACAAAATTTGGTCCCGATCGGTTCAGCTGTATTTACGTTTATTGGATACAAACAAACAAACAAACAAACAACGTGTATATATAAATATTCTAAACTTTTAGGGCGCTTCGCGCCCATCTTCTATTTCAATTGTGAACATGTTTTTTTTGTGTAATTTAAAACAAAAGCAATAGATAGATAGAAGATACATTACAGTTGTTTTAAGCAAGTTTCATCATTTCTTGACTTATAAAGATTAACGCAAGTTAAAGTAGTATTAATTGGAGCTACTATAGGAACTGTACGGCTATATCATATTGATAATAATCTATATATTTATTCTATGAGTTTCAAGTTCTTATTGATTCTAGTTTGGGAGCCAGCTTTTTCTGGAAACAGATATTACTTATTTAGATTTTTTGGGTAAAAATAAAGATAAAAATATTTTTTTGCTTTCATACTTTTACCTGCAAAAGTTGTAAAAATCACTTAAACAATAAACTAACCTGACATGAGAACGTATACACCCTTGTTCAATCCTCCTAAAATGTTTTCTTTGGGCACCCTACAAATTTACAATTGTTCTCACATTTTTATATAAATCATGGCAGTATGTTTATTTTTCATGTTGGAAGACATTATCATAACTTCCCAGCAAGGAATTAAAATCTAACTGTTTATTTTCTATGGCTTAGATTACCTGCAATTGTCAAAAATAAGTTCTGATGTATTTGATCCTCGCATGCCAAGTTTATCCAACTTTGGTCCACTTTAATCGATATTTCATCAATTGAGAAAGGAAAAAATATAAGACATTCAAATGTTTAATTCAACGCTTGTCCCATGTTATGATTCACAAACACAGTATGTTTTTTTTTGGCCATGGACGATTCTCACTTATTCTTGTTTAGTAAGGATGTAAAGTCAAGTTTTAAATTATACTTGGAGTTTACTATCAACTAATCCTACATATATATATTTCTAAAGCTTAAATTATCTTATGTTAAAATGTTTAAAAAGAAGATGATAAAAGGTATTTTCCCAAAGGCTTATTTCCCAAGCGGCAACTTCCCAAGGGTATTTTCCCAAATGTGCAATTTCCCAAGTCTGTCCTAGCCGCAGCATTTGGCCCCCTAGCCTGTTCTAGCCGCAGCGCTCGGCCCACTAGCCCATCCTAGCCGCAGCGCTCGGCCCCTATGTAGCCTGCGGCGTCTCAAAAGGTCTAACATAACATTGCCGCTCAGAAAATGGCACATTTGGGAAGTTGCCACTGGTAAAATTGTCACTAAGGAAGTCGCCCTTTTGGAAAATGCCTTTGGGAAAGTACCTAACACCAAATAAACTTCCTTGAAATATTAGAAACTATCGTCCACGTACCAATTATTACTTTAAATATTTTGTCCTCATTTGAAAAACTATTTATCGATGGACTGCGACTTTTGATCGCAAATTCAATTTTGATTTTGTTGATGACATAATGAATTCCTTGAAAATCCTAAAAAGTTTCGCTCTACAATAAATGCTGTAATACCATGGTGTGGCTGGCTAGATAATAGATATGAATAATTCGTAAATTATAAAGGAAAACAAGTTTATTTACAGTTAACAACTATATTTTTTTAAAGTGAGAATATTAATAAGTATCTAGCTTTGTTCCTTGAAAGATCTGTTTTAGCGTAAACAATGAAAACATCAGCATCCGGACCATTAGTAATCCAGAACTTGGTTCCATTTAACACAAAATCATCTCCTTCTCTATAGATACCAAAAAATAAAAAAAAATTCAATATTTAAAACAAGGTGTTACAAAAAACTGAGACCATAGGTCACAAATTCATTTAAAATCACATAATGAAAAACTTTAGGTTTCTTAACTTTTAGTTAGGTTTCTATCTTTATTTCTGTAGTGAGAAAATGAGATAAAGCAGAGTTTGGTTGGAAACAATAGAGAAACTGAACACTCGTCATAAGTTTAAAAAATAAAAGGTTACACCATTAGTTTGCTAAAATATAAGGATTTTAAAATTAGAGATTGTGATTCATTTTTCTTTCTCCTTACCTGTCTGCCTGTAGACGCATGCTAACAACATCTGACCCGGATCCAGCCTCAGACATTGCCAGAGCTCCACACCATTCACCTTTGTCAAATTAGAAGTTTTTTGTTGTGAAAGTTTAAATATTTATTGGTTTAGACAGTTTTATTATTTTTTAACAATAATTTTTGAAAAATTTGTTTAAAATAGTTCAGCATGTTTTTATGTAAACATGTTTTCTAATAAATTAAGTTTAAGAATTGTGTATTAATATTTTAATAAGAAACACAGGCGCGTACAAAAGATTTTTGCCAAAAAAAAATCGACAAGAAACATTTCGAACTACTTTTTCGAGGGACCAATTCCTTTTTTAGATAAGTTGATGCTAAATTTAGATTTGGCATGTTGAATGTGCCCTGAGTTTGTACATGGAGAGAAGTTAGAGAATAGTAGTGGATTGTCTCAATCTACTGAACAAAAGCGTGAAATCATTTACAGATGAAATCATTTGCTGGATATTAGATCCTAGATCTTCCAAAAAGAGGAGAGAAAAGCAGGTTATCTAGCAAGAACTAGTTCAAGAAATGAAATGATGAAGATCTTTGTCTTTTATTCATGAATCAAGATTTATTGACTTGTATTCATTGCTATGGAGTGCTAAGACCCCCTATAAAGTTTGTGACACTAATATTACAATGACTTGTTTCCATAAGCTAACATTCAATGTTTTTGATTGTGGTACCACTTCAACTCGAGATACAGTGACTGCTGAGGTACTTTAAAACCAGTTTTAGCTGTAGAGTGGGGAGCAAATCGACATCCATCACCTCTTAATTCTGTCTTTTTGGTCCAAATATTACAACTGAATGTGGAATTTTAGAAAAGCTCTTTTTTCAGTATCCAGTTATGTGAAAAAGCAGTTGATTGAAATTGTGAAAAACATGATAACCTTTCCATTTTAGAAAAGCTCTGAGCGTTCTATTACAAAAATGCAGAGATTTTTCAAAATCTTACAAAACTTTGTTTTCAATTAAGAAAAGCTAAAATAATTGTTTGAATAAAGTAGACAGTCGGGTAGAGACTGTTGGATAAAAATACCTAAAGCTTAAAGCATTGTCCATAATTTTTTAGGAAAGGTCAGAAAATTTGAACGTCCTCTGAATCATTCTTAATGAGATATGTTAATTTTACACAGGGGGAGCGGGAGGGAGGAGCGGGGGTCTCCCTTCCACTCTTCTGTCAGGACTAAGCTAGGTCAAGATTTGAATGGAAATTTCTAAATTAAGGTATATCAATGATTCTAAAAATATACATTCTTTCACGCTCTGACCGTGTAAAAATTTCCATTCTGACGCGGTCCGAGCGTTAAAGAATGAATATTCTACATCCCCAGTGTATCAAGTTTAAAGTTGCATCTTTTTTTATAGCCAAAAAAAGAAACATTTTTTACCTGAATGATAATAATAATAATAATACCTGAACAGAGTTTAGGAATATATTTCATTTTCTGTTCTTCTGTTCCGTTCCGGTCCAACTGGTTTATGCATAGGTTAGACTGAGCTAAAATATTTAAGAATTTTGTTTACGCTTATTTTTCTCTTTAAGTTTAATATAATAAAATTTTATTAAGTCCAAAGGAATTGAGTCTTTGGAACAAAATCAAATATTTAAACCTCAATATCTTTAGAACTAGATGTTGTAAACCTTTGATATTTCAAACTCAGATTATTTGTTCTAACAGAATTCATAGTTTGAAATATCTAAGGTCTGCAACATTTTTTCCAAGGATATAGTGATTAGAAAATCAGAGTTTGTGGCAAAGACTCAATTCCTTTGATAGATTTAAAAGACTTTTTAGATTTTACTAATAAAGCAAAACAGACAATATCAGTCAAATAATAAAAGAGTTTTATTTGAAGACTGATTGCAAACATGGCACTTTCTTTACAATCATTTACTGTCTACGCAGTAAGGAATAGCTGCAGTTTTTATCTCATATTGGTGTAATTTTCTGCAAGTAATATTTAAAATTATATAACCAGTGGCCGAATTTAAAGAATTTGAGCGGCGGTTTATATTTAAGCCGCGGTTTAAATATGGTTGGTTCCACTTAAAATTGTATCAAATGTTTCAAGATTTAAGCCGGCGCTAAATTTAAACCGGGGTTTGGCGGATTTTGGCGGATTTAAACCGCGGCTTAAATTCTTTAAATTCCATCTCTGTTTGTTTATTAATGCCAAAATACACCTATCATATGTTTTATTATTAAACTTTAATTGTATGCAATATACTTTATCTTAAAACAGATTGCTGTATTTGGGTTGCAATTGTTTTTGACCTTTATTAACATTTGGTTTTTTGGGGCCATGTTTAAATTAATGGTCTAAAATTGAACTCTATAGTACAAGAAAACTATAATTAATGAAATCTTAAAATTTTGTATAAAAATATTTAGTATTTTTATGTGATGATAGAGTCATTATTTTTCAATAAAATATAAAATATATAAGATTTAAAGGCTATTTTAAAATTTTTTGTCATAACATCGAGAGTTCAAGATTTTTATAACCCTGGGGTTTTACTCCAAACACTCCCTAACCTGCAAGATCTCAATAGATCAATTATTACCTCCAATACTCATTCCCATTGCAGGAGATATTCTGCTAAATTCCTCGCCTATTATGATCTAAACCAAAACAATCACAAAAATAATATTCATAACATAATTCTTAGCAAGACTTTCTGATTTAAGATTTTATAAAAATATTCCGAATAATCTAATAAATGAAAATGTTTAATGTGTACATGAACCTGATCTAACAATGAGAGATCACTGCCCCCATATTTGGATTTTGTTGTAATCCCGAAAAATCCCATTTCTCCAATTTTTCTCCACAGAATTTTTCTTTCAGAGGTATCTAATCCATTGTCTTTATCCAACCTTAAACATTTCTGCTGTTAAACAGAAAAAACATGAGAGAAGAGGTGTTTTGAAATGAAAAAGCAACAAATTTTTTCTTACTGGCCATGTTTGAATACTCAAATTGACATCATGGATCGGGCGAATGCCATTCTAAAATTTTTAGTTTTGAAGGTACGCTGAAACTTTTAAATTTAAATTCATAGTTTAAAGAATGTAATGGTATTAGTCCGAACAGATGTTATTAACAGATGTATAGAGATTCAGGAGCTAAATATCTGATATTGTCTGTCTTTGCATCAGTCTTTAGCAGCAAAAACAAGCTAAACAATGTTTATGCGCATATCTTTTCCTTGCAAACGAATTAGGTAATACTCTAGTAATAGATATATGTAAAGATTATTAATGATTAAAAAAAATTCAAATTAAAAAAGGGTGCTATCTTTTTTGCATGGTCGCTACTAGACTTTTTACAAAGAAGAGGCTAGAATTTTTTTTCATCGTAGAACTGTACACCCCGGACTAACCAGAGTGAGGAGCATTCGGTTTCTTCTATTTGAAATCAAACGTGTTTTGGTCTATAATTCAACAGTCTTTTAACTTACGGATTTGTTTATTCTATACTTTTTCATTCAAAATGCATATGCCGACAAAAAAGTATTTTGGAAAAAAGGCTAAAGAATTATGTTTAATGGGTCAAATTGTGATCGAAAGTCACAGTTTTCTGGAATATTGGCAGAACCGTTAAATCCACGTGTGTACATTATCGGATAGTAAAATACTTAAAAGAGTTCTGAAATGGACCTGTTTTAATTCTGAAGCTAGGTAAAACGTGTGTTTATGTATGTATACGTCTTATATACCTGTCTGCCAGTGGAGCCAACTCTTTTTGCGAAAAGTTAAAAACTGTCTCCCTAAACAGTACACACGTTAATTTTTTTTACTTTTTATTTATTTAAGCTTACAGATTAAGCTATCTTTAATATAGAACAGTAAGAACCAGAATAATGTTGACTAGGAAGACAGGAAGACGACATTAACGCAATAATTAAGTTTAATTGATAGTGTTACAAACCAAGCAAATAGTTATATACCAGTAACGTGTTAAGTGAAATTGGTCTATTTATATTTACACTGCAAAATTGCCATGTCTCATGTTCATTGGACTATTTAAAGTCTAAACTTGAGCCCAAAAGTCGTCTTCCCATTCCAGACATGTATGATTCTTACTGTTATTTGTGAAGGTACAAATTCTCTCTCAAGGGGACAAAATTTATGTTGAAGGACACGTCAACAAGAGGTTTTGATTAAAAATTCAGTGAGTTTTAACTTAATAACCCATAATCATAAAATGTAGATTTTTTGTACTTTCTGTTATATGTTTTTTGTTGGACTTTATTTTTTATCATTAAAGTATATAAAGTCTTTTGTAAGTTTATGATTCTAGTAATCTTTTTTTCGGGTTACAGTTTTTGAAAAGTGTATTACAACTTCACTTGAAAAAACTGAAAAGGGAATTAGCCCAACATAAAAAAATCTCCAACGGTATGCAAAATGTATACGCCCATTTGTAACATTTCTTTGAAGATATTTAATAAAACACAGTTTTCCCCAATCAGGACCATCTTTTAACCTGTTGGACGGGTCTTAATCTCTTTGATTATAAACATGCAGAGAATACAGAAAACTCTGAATACCTGAGTTGAATCTGATCTGGAGTAAGTCCGTATAACGCCTCATTTATTGGGTAAAAAGACTAAAACAAAATTTAAAAATGTTAAAATAATGATTCGAGACATTATAACTTTTTGGATGGATTCATTATAAACAGTCCAATAAACGTTAATAAAGAGATGTTAAAATAGTCCTTTAATTTCCGATGGATAAAGGTTAGGCGTATTGTGAATTTTCCAAAATGCTACCTTCATAAAGTTAAAACATAATTCACAAGTTAAGACACCCTGTAATAAAGTATTACCAATTTTCTTCTTTGTAAGCTATCCCTGATTTGATGATAACCCATCTGTAATATTTTTCCAGACCTAGAGGACATATTTTTCTGTAACCAACTAAATAAAATAAAGTTATTAACACTGGTTAATTTTGAGTATTTATATTTGTTTATTTTACAGATGTGCAATTTGCATTAGTCATATGAAACACCGTTTTGTTCATGCAAAACCTAAAAAAGCCGAAAGAAAATTAATTGGTCTAAAAGAAATACACAATTTGGTTGTACACAGTATAATGTTTTAAAATATTTTATTTTGAAATCTTTCTCGAGTTTGTATTTGGTCCAATATTCATGTGTACGGACTACGGAGCTCTGTAATGGGACTAATATATTACTTTGTGTATTTATCACAATGAACTTTTAAAATTCACTTGCTAATATTTTAAACGTTTAAACAATAGTTTTCTTCGTGAATAACAAACTTTATCGTATGCGTATGATTGCCTATTGAGTCTAGTTCCAGCTTTATAGAAGTGTACTGTATACCGTATCAGCAGGCTTGAGACACTACTGTCAGACTAACGAGACTAACATTCTGAGTCGGAATTCAAGATACAGGGGTATACACACAGAATGAGACTTTAGAGACCACTAAATTAATTTTAATTCTTATTTGAAAAATAACGAAAGTAAAAGAATTGAGTCTTTGCCACAAACTCAAATTTTCTAATCCCTTGTAACCTGATGGTGTAAACGTTAGACATTTAAAACTTAACTTATTTGGTCTAACAGAATTCCTAATTTGAAATATCTAAGGGCTATGGCATCAGATTGCAAAGACATAAGGATTCGAAAATTTGAATTTGTGGGAAAAACTCAATTCCTTTAGAAATATTTATTTATATACATTCAAACTTATCGTGTGGCATCGTTGAACCTGTTTATAATTTCAACTTGTACCATTGAATAGTCTTTTTACATACTAGGAAGAAAGAAAAAAACCTAGAGAACCATGTAAATGAAAAATTTTAGCTCTGTCTATATATGATTTTTGTGGGTTAATTGTAGAGCATTTACCAAACACAAGTTAGATGCAAAAAGGAATTTTCTTTTGTCCTAAAATGGTTTAATGCCTGCCATCCAATCTTCATGCATTGCAATGCAATCTTGGTCTGAAATTTGTAGGATTGACTACACATGTACGAGGGGAGGAAGGCCAACCACATCAATCTCTAGTCCGAACCACATTCTCCTCATTTTCTCGTCCGAACCACCTCGAAATCCTCGTCCTTTCAATATTATTTTTTTTAAAGTGTCCGATCCTTGAAAATAAATACATTTTTTAAAAATATGGCGACGTTAGGGCAGAAAACATGACTAGAATAAAGTTTTCCAAGGATTTTGAGATGTTGGAATCTTCAAATCTACGAGAATGATGTCAAACATTATTTAGGTAAAACTTAAATCTCTTCTGCCTCCATAATGCCTAACCTTCGTGATATAGAATAAATAGAAAAATATTCGGCATACCTCTGCCTATAATTTTCCCCATGGAACCACCCGGAAAAATTCTATGGTTTTCACTATAGTTAACAAAAAAGATTAAAGTTCTATAAACTTGGAATTATTTGCGGCATTCTACACCAGGAATATCTGAAAATGCGCGTAAAAAAGGTGTACATTTTTAAGGACATTAAACTTGTATTCTTTAATTTAATTGAAACTTTTTACTTTGATTTACAAAAATTTGATATTTCATTTATGCCCTAACGTGGCTTGATTCTTAAAAAATAGTTTTATATGGAAGGATCAGACACTTAAAAAAAATAATATTGAAAGGACGAGGATTTCGAGGTGGTTCGGACGAGAAAATGAGGAGAATGTGGTTCGGACTAAATATTGATGTGGTTGGCCTTCCTCCCCTCCATGTACTCAATAACCTCTTGACCTGAGGCGCAAACAGGTTTCATCCTTGCATATAAGGATTATAGTTCAACTTGAAATAGATAACAGTTACCTTATAACTAGTATTTGCCGGCACGGTTTCCTGCAAGGAGGTACACTACATATCTTAAGTTGTTTATCCAACCCACACAAGTTCAGCTGGATTAAAATTTATAGTTCGTATTTCTTACCAAAACCATAAGTAAGTCAGTGTCTGTGCTTTAAGTAGATTAAAAACTAGCCCCTGGGTCGCAGATACAAAGAAATTGAGCACTCGCAAGAAACCTTAATTTTCCAATCCCTATATCTATGCAACTTTTATGTTTTTTAGATCTTTAAGATTTCAAACTAAGTTAATATTACAATTCTTTCATAGTCCTAAAGTATTTGATATTTATGTTTTGTAAATCTGTTTTGAGTTATAGGAATGCCATTGAAAAAATATTTGCTAACAATTTTGAAGTAAAAAGTAAAAGAACCCCAATACTTGCCCCAAACTATAATTTTCTAATCCCTTTACCTGTACAACCTGATGATGTAAACCTTTAAAGTTTTAAACTTACAATTTGTGTTAAAGAATATAAAGATTAAAATAATAGATTTCGTGGAGAGTAATCATTTCATGTTGTCAAAATATGAGAAAAAAATACATTTTGCACGAATAATTACATAATTACGTAAGACGTTGGTTTCGTTTCAACAATAAATTTTAGGCGAACCTACGGGGGTAGAGTTATGAATGCTTCTTTTCTTCTGACTGCAGTGATGCTTCTTTTCTTCTCTTACAATAAGGAAACGTTTCTTAATTCTCTTGATTATAACTTTAATTGCATTCATTGTCATGAATCAACATTTCACTATTGCAAATAATTGATTTGGTCTCATATGGGATAAAGAATCGCTTTTTCGAAATTAGCCTCAAAACACTTTTAGAAAGAATTGTTTGTATCTAGACCTGCACTTCCAGTTTTTTCCAGAGTAGATTCTTTGTTCCACACAATAAACTTTATACCCCTTGGGGGGAAAATCTTACGGGTACACCCTGGGCAGAGTATCCAAGGTGAGACAATATAAATTTTGTCAACATGTTTATTATTTATCATTTTTAATAATGTATAATTTGTCATTATTCTTTTATTATTTAATAATAATCTAGTTTCTTTTCATTTTGGCTAAATTTTATCATCAATATTTAGATTGATTTATAAATATTTATCGTAGAAAACTTTTATTTCAGGCCCCAGTTTGAATAAGTAACAGTTTAATAATGTGTTCTGCAAAACTTTTTTTGTAACCATAATTGTATTGATATTTACTTTCTCAGGCCAACATTGGTTCGTACAGATTGGATGAACTTAAATGGACCATGGGATATATCAATTACGGTAAATATTTTAATAATATAATCTTAGAATAGGTTTTGTTTCTGTCCGCTGCAGAGATTAGTTTTAAAAAGATAAGAATTTATCTATGCACGGGCAATAGCATTGGCGTCATAAAATAAAATTTCGTAAGAAGCAGGAATAAATAAGATTAAATCAAGTAGATATCCAGGAGTCAGTTAGTTCCGTTTTGTTAGTTTTTTGATTAAATATTCTAGGGTCAAGAAAGGCATATTGTTATATTGATCTTTTTCGCATCGTTTTGCCATTTTTCCCCTGAAAAATATTTAAAAAACGCAAACTTTAACTTAAAATAGTTTTGATGTCTTGGTAATTTTATTAAACGTTTTTGAATAAAAAACCAAATTCATTAACATCTCTATATAAAGAGCTTCATATTTTTATATTTTTATTCCACTACAAAGCATGAGATATTACAAATAAGCAATCACAATTTATTATAGCTTGAATGTATAAATTTCCACACATCCACTATATTTCTACTGTACATTTTGTATGTACTATAGTTAGCGTTCGTTTTAACCCCTTAAAGTTTTATGTTTTAACCCCTTAAAGTTTTATGTTTTAACCCCTTAAAATGTTTTAACCCCTTAAAGTTTTATTTTTTAACCCCTTAAAGTTTCATATTTTAACCCCTTAAAGTTTTATGTTTTAACCCCTTAAAGTTTTATGTTTTAGCCCCTTAAAGTTTTATGTTTTAACCCCTTAAAGTTTTATGTTTTAACCCCTTAAAGTTTCATGTTTTAACCCCTTAAAGTTTTATGTTTTAACCCCTTAAAGTTTTATAAAAGTAATATTATCATTTTCGTTTAAAAATCAAAATAAAATAATGAAAAAGATTTTCAAAAACTGCACACAAACCTAACTCTGGGTTTAAAAGTTAAAGAAAATTGGGTTTTGCAGAATCAAATTATTTTTTAGTTCTTTGATATTTTTAGAATAAGCTTTCTTTAACCAGGTTCATATAAGTCCGGTTTATTTATTTCCAAGTTTTCCTTTTCTCGATATATTGAAACTAGATTCTAGGGATTATTATTTTTAATGCTTGTCACAATTCTTACTCTTTTTAGATATTTTATTCCATTTTTATTATTTTTGTTTATTAGAAATTTATATTACAAAATATCAATTCATGCTTTTTGTTAGGATTTTGAGAATCTACCATCCTTTACAGATTCTATTCTGGTTCCTTTTTGTGTTGAATCTATTTTAGGAGGTGAGTAAATTTTAGATGATAAAAATGTTCAATGTATCTTTCACATTCGTTCATTTAGGTTTAGAAAAGGTTGCCACTTATGAAAATAACATTTGGTACAGGAAGATTCTAAAGTAATGTATTAATTTTTATTTCTATTTTATCTCAATTTTTCTTGTTTTGCAAATGAAAATGTTAATATTTTCTCTATTCTATAGAATTCCAATTTCTTGGAAGGAGCGAGTATTGGTGCATTTTGAAGCTGTGGACCATGAAACATATGTTTTTATAAACAATCAATTTATTGGTTCCCATAAGGGAGGATATGATAGGTAAGGATTAGAGCAGTGAAGTAAAATTATTCTTTTTTAAAGCTTGATATATTTTTGACAACTACTTTTACAGGGAAATTGAGTACAATTTTTAATTTCCCGACAAAGTAGTTGTTTACAATTTTATCGTTTTCAAAGATGAAAATGCGTGAATTTGTTTACGAAAACTTTACAGAGCGGGTTGTTATTTCATTTAATTGTCCCAAGGGACGTTTAGTAAACAGAGAAGGAAATCTATGAATGAGAGATGTACTTTTGTTAGGTAGTTTACCTCTCTTATTGGCATAACAAACTATTCCTGACCTCTTTATTCCTGAGACACTCGGGTGGTTAACCCTATTCCTGCTGACTTTTCTTACATGCCCAAAGCCCTCCCTTTAGGCCTAAAACCGGGCTTTAATACTAACTGCCTGAGTCCTCAGGCACACTGCCTGAATGACTGTTTTTGCCTGTAGCATACTAAATCTTTGTTTTGACCCACTTTCACTTGTCAGATTTTCATAAAATTTAGCTCTTTAGAAAGCCTATGACATAAGGAAACGGGTTGCACAAGTTTTGCGGAAAAAAATGCAATTTTTTTGCAAACGACCTGTCAATGGAAATTTGCACATTTTTAGTTTTTCTTGATTAAAAATCAGGTTATTTAAAATTTTGCAAAAATTTTTGCATATTTGAAATGGCATGGTCAAGGGCTCTTCGAAAATGTATAATTTTTCATTTTTTGGACAATTTTTTTTTGCAAACATTTTTACTATATAACTGGATTTTG
The DNA here is from genome assembly GCF_000591075.1 of Eurytemora carolleeae. Lineage (NCBI taxonomy): Eukaryota > Metazoa > Arthropoda > Copepoda > Calanoida > Temoridae > Eurytemora > Eurytemora carolleeae. Next base: position 59,423 of record NW_019396572.1, on the reverse strand, counting down.
CAATAAAAAATTCAATTTTTGCAAATTTGCAAATTTTTTGCAGATTCTAAAAGTAGAGCACAAGAGCTTTCTAATGATGTATCATTTGTCATATTTGGACATAAAACATGGGATTTAGGGGGGGGGGGGGGGTCAAATTGACCCCCCCAGCATATCCTGGTTTTCAAGTACCCCAGCAGGGATAGGGTTAAGCAATCAACAGTTGCATAATTTAATCCTTTTCAAAGCAGTTTAAACCATTTAAAATTCAGCTTACAGTTTGATTTAATCCACAACATTCTTAAGTTTACAATACAAGCGATACTATTTAGACTTGATTATTGCATACAAATATCGTGTCTGGAAAAAATATAATTTTTTTAAAGGTTTTCCTTTGACATTACAGAATTTCTCAACCGGAAAGAAGACATACTTGTTCTGAAGGTAAACTCTTACATTGCATAAAAGAGATTGCCAATGCAACGTAAAATCTCGTTTCCCAGAGACTATTTATGATTCGTTTTTTTTGGATTTATATAAATTTAGGCAACATTCCGGTACTTCTGTTCTGTTCGTAAACAATCTAATTTTCCAGATTGAGATAAAATCATCTAAACATACGTTAATTATCCTTTAAAACTTTCACTTTAAGAAAATGAGTTTTCGCCACAAACATAAATTTGCTAATACCTTCTTAATAAATGCAATCTGATATTTGCATTTTGATATTTCGACCTTAGATTATTTGATCTAACAGAATTAATAGTTTGAAATTTCAAATGACATCGGATTGCAAAAATATAGGGATTAGAAAACCAGAGTTTACGGTAAGAACTCAGTTCCTTTTATCGCAAACTATTAAAAATAACAAGAATTAATTTTGGACCATTCATATTTAATCAGTCGGATGATAATGTACACTATTGGTTTAGAACTTAATGAAAATTAATTTAACTAGATCTATGATCCCACACATGTTCATCCAATCCCTCAAGGGAAACAGATGCAGTCTGATCACGTACCTGGAGAAATATTCTATACTCCTGTATCTGGTGTATGGTAGGTTTATAACATAAATATTTCTAAACTACAAGACGTGTCTTCTCTAAGATTTGGTTTCATATTATTAAATATTTGCATGTATTGGATATCTATATTTTATACACAATCAAGAAATTAAAAATTGCCATGGAAGACTATCAAAGAGCATGGAAACACAATGTCGGCATTAAACAGTACATTGCGGGATATTAAAAAGTAGTTTTGTGTTTACTTTTACTGTTTTCATTTACATTTAGGGGGGGTAGGAACGTGAACTTTGGAGTTTTAAAACACAAACTTTAACATAAGTAGCTTTCTTCATTTACTTTATGGCATTTGAAATATCTAAAATTCACTTATACAATACATATGCATGAATAGTTAATAAGTTCTGTTTGATAAATAGCTTGTTTAAAGGAAAACAGTTTGGTTGGAACCTGTACCGGCAACATCAATTACAGGATTAAAAATAACTCCAGATGTTGACAATAGTCTTGTTTCTGTTCAAGTTAGTCTGTCTGGTAACACACAGGTTAATAAAAAAAATCTTTATTTTCAAAGATCATGGGGATAAAATTAATAAAATACGAATTTGTTTTGTAAATTGTATCTGCCATTTTACTAATCTACTAAAAATTAATAATTACGCAAAAACCCGATCAACATATTTGCATCTCGTGCTAGGTTAATAAATTTGCTAAATTTTATATAGATAAAGGATGTCCGATAAAAAATGCATACATGCAGTTTAAGACAGTAAGACCCATCAAATAGTGAAATGAAAAGACATTTAAGCAACCTTATGCTCAATGCTTCTCTTTGGACCATTCAAAATCATATTTTGATTCTAACAGTTATATTCCTATTCAACAGTTTTATGGGTTTCATTGTATAAATATATATATCTTTTTAATCTCTTAGTCTATAACTGTATACTTTTTAGTCCGAGGTGACAGTTATTGTAATTGAGAATGGGACATCAGTAGCAGAATCAAGATTTAATCAGACCAGCAACTATAATGGGACTATCAAAATACCCAACCCAAAACTTTGGAATCCACAGGTATATATTCAAATAACTTACATTTAAATTAAGAAATAATAACTGCTTTTTATCATTTAAAGGCACTCGTAATTGTTGAACACTTTTTTGCAAGCTGTTTTTCATTTAAGAAGTCTTTTTTACTTAATTTCCAGATATCGTAGAATATAAAGATTTACATTTGAATTTTGTAAAAACGCGCTGGACATGTAGTAAATGCCCTACTCCATAAGGGTTTCTCAAACCCGTATCTATCCAGAGATTCACTTTACTATCAATGCCAAAATACGATCACTTGTTTGTAAACTATCAATGCCAAACCAATGGGCACGATCTCGTAAGCTATCGATGTCAACCGGACACTAGCTTGTAAACTATTAATGCCAAACCAATGGGCACGATCTTGTAATCTATCGAAGTCAACCTGACACAAGCTAGTAAACTATCAATGCTAAACAAATGGGCACAATCTCCTAAGCTATCAATGTCAACCAGACATTAGCTAGTAAACTATCAATGCTAAACCAATTGGCACAATCTCGTAAGCTATCAATGTCAACCAGACACTAGCTTGTAAACTATCAATGCCAAACCAATTGGCATGATCTTGTAAGCTATCGATGTCAACTGGACACTAGCTCGTAAACTATCATGCCAAACCAATGGGCATGATCTTGTCAGCTATCGGTGTCAACTCAAACACTAGCTAGTAATCGATCAATGCCAAACCAATGGGCACAATCTCAGCTCTTATGTTTCGACTAGGACCAAATTACTCTCTCGCAGTAATCAAAGCAGAGTCTCTATATCAACTGATTTGTATTTAGGTTTCTATGCTACAAATTAACCTTAATCGACATGATTACAAGTTTTACGTCAATATATATACGGTGCAATTCAGTTTAAATATACATATTTACAAGATTAGCCAAGATATATGTAAGCATAGTTAAGCTGATCACAATACTGGCTTACTGGCGTAGGTTAATCATGTTACGTAGTTATTTAAGCATAGCTAATTGATAATGCACAACGTAGGTAAGGTTTGCAGAACTTATTACAGAATGGGGGGGGGAGAGAGAGAGAGAGTGCTTGAATAATAGGGCTAACCATCCCTCATTTTCAATTATACAGCATCCTTATTAGCCAGCAGTGCTCCCATCCTTATGATTTCCGCAGCAGGTTTCTTCCTGTTCCAGAGTCTGTCTTCAGGATGGGCTGTTGTGCTGTTATACAAATTTTAGGCCAGAATTGTAAATGTAATATGCATAGCTGATTAAAAACTTTATTTAAGCTTATGTAAAATTCTCAGGTTATATTTAGAACACAATATGTGGAGAAGATAAGAGCAGGGAACAGAGAGAGATAATTAAACATATCTTTGTGTGCTTCTTCAAATCAGGTTTTCAGATTCAACCTGAACATCAAGAATTAAAAGATCTGATTTGTATTTAGGTTTCCATGTTACAAGTTAATGTTAATCGACATTTACGTCGATATATATACAGCATAATTCGGTTTAAATGTAGGTATTTACATGATTAGCGCAGATATATGTTAAGCTAATCACAATACAGGTTTACAGACGAAGGTTAATCATGTTACGTAGTTATTTACTGCATAGCTAATTGATAATGCACAACGTAGTTCATGTTGCAGAAATCGTGTTACACGATATTTATTACAGACATAGAATAATCGGGATTTTTTTTATCGGGAGATTAGTTACTGTTCACTAGCCTACTCAGTTTTTTTTGGACAATTTGGACACAATTTGAAAGATAAACACATGGAGTTCTCTACCCCCTATGAACAGCCGAAGTACCGTTGTAAATCAGGCATTCCCCTCTTTGCATTGAAGGTCATTTGAACTGACCCTTGCGCCATGTACCATAATGTTGCTAGTATCCTTTGAAGTTGAACAAGCCGACAAAAATTCTTGTCTTAGATTATTTTTAACTTTTGAGATAAATATTGCAAAATACGTTAAAAATGATTATGTATATTTAGAATCCGTTTCTGTATGATCTAAATGTAACCTTGGCAAGCGGTGACAGTGTTAGCAGCTATTTTGGTCTCAGGAAGATCGAACTCAGAACTGTCGGGAACTTTAAGAGATTCTTTCTCAATAATCAGGTTTATTTAAGAGATTCTTTCTCAATAATCAGGTTTGAAAACCTTACCAAATCATAAATGATTTTTGTTAATTTCTTCTTTCCTAAGCTATCTTGTTTTTTAATTCTTGGCATTGGGATTCTGATTCTAAATAGTCTAGAATTTCAAGAAGATGATTTAAAGAACAAAAAAATCACCAATTAGAACCTCTCATCTCTAATTAACCTAGGAGCTTGGTTTCCAACTTGGACCACTAGATCAAGGTTATTGGCCTGATGGTCTTTACACTCCACCTTCTTTTGAAGCAATGAAATGGGATTTGATAGCAACCAAACAGCTTGGATACAATATGATCAGGTTATAATATACTCATTTAACTAAACAGCTTGGATACAATATGATCAGGTTATAATATACACATTTAACCAAAATCTAACGTGTTCAGTCTTGATTTTGTGTTTCCACGGTTAACTATGGTGAACAAAGGTCTTTACTTAGATCCACGGTTATAGTCCTCTAAATTTATGTCTTTAAAAAATACAAGACAAATTAGGTTTATAAAGACGAAAAACATTTAGGAAACATATAAAAGTAGAGCCAGAGCTTTGGTACTATTTGACAGATAAACTTGGTTTACTGGTTTGGCAGGACTTCCCCTCTATTCTCAGCAGTAAGGTTCTAGCGGATAAGGAGGCTCAGGTAATTTTAATCGAAAATCTAAATATTTAATCATTTTTTATTTTCTTAATTATTGTATTGTGTTTAGGCAAATTTTCTTGTTGAAATAAAATCCTGGGTCAATCAGATGTTTAATCATCCAAGTATAATCCTTTGGGTAGTTTTTAATGAAGCTTGGGGTCAACACAATACAGAGGATGTGACAGCCTACGCAAAGTCATTAGATTCAACCAGGATTATTACAGGTATTATTCATAAATCAAATTGAACATATTTTGCTTTTTATGTTGGTAAAGGCATGATACTATTCTTACCTTTTAAAATTGATTTTGAAATATAAGATATAAGGCTCTAGATGCAAGTGGCTGGGTTGATCATAAAGTTGGAGATGTACTTGATATTCACTGTTATCCTGGTCCTATTTGTGGTTCACCGATTAAGCCAGATCCAGAAAGGTAAAATAGACATTTTTGTTTGTTACTCAAAAGTGTCTAATTTTCTGAACCAATTTAAAGATTCGAAAAGAAACTAAAAAATAAATTTTCAGTAAATAAAAGAATTCAAATGTATAAGAACAAAACAACTACTGCAGGGCTCTAGTTCTGGGAGAGTTTTGGGGAAGAAAGAGAGTTATTCCTGGTCACAACTGGTTCTTGGAGACTGGGGACGTAAGTTGCAAATATTTAAAAGATGTAATCGTAGAATTATTTACTTTAATTCATTAAACATTGCATCGGTTTAAACGATTTCTCCAGTTTTTTTAAAAATATTTGCAGTGTTTTGTATTCTGTTTTCCAGGGATTGAATGAAGAGGATTTCTTAGTAAGATATGAGAGTGCTATAGATATTCTTATCGAATTGGAACAGCTAGGGTATAGTGCTGCAGTTATTACTCAGGTATAAATTGCTGATTTTAATCCTTCATGAATTTACATTCCTATATAAAAAGCTGGTTTTTTTGGTATGCAACAATTTTCATTTAATCCCGCCGGGATATTTTCATTAAAAGATACTTTGAAAATCTACAAAGGCAAAAAAAATCCGCAAAATCCGCAAGCCCTCGGGTTTATCATTGGATCCCCTCTTTAAAAAGGAATGTCATTTACTCTCAGACAAATTAGAATCAATGGAAATTTAAACCCCTCGGGATTCAATGATAAACTTTGTCTGAGAGTAAATGATACATTGATGACCACTGTCTGATCTGTCTCTGATGAATTATATTTTTTGTTAACTAATATTTACAGATTATTATTAACTTTTAAAGTTAACTTGGTCAATGGTGCATAAAGAAAAAAGAGTATCTTTATAATTCCAGAAAATAAACAGTCGTTTACCTACGTCTAATATTTTTTGATTGTATTTACTTATTGACTTGTGATTTTTGTAGATACTGAAGTTTTAGATAAAAAGCCTATATTATAAATAGTTCACCTTTCAGACCTATTATTATTTGCATTGAATAATTTTGATGCATTTCTTTCTATATATATTGAATTCAAATGCGATAGAGACAAATAGTTAGAATTCAAGAATTATTTATTGATTACAGTACAAATTATACACTATCAAAGCTGGGAACTTTAGAATGGTGGATATCAGGATTAATGCTTGATCCACCCTTTTTCTTAATCTCCAGATTAAATATTGCTTGTTTTCCTCATGAATTTAATCTCCAGAGCTGAAAACTTTAGAATGGGATATCTTAAATTCCAATTGTTTAACTTCTCTGGAGTTTAAATTCATGTGGAGAACAAGCAATATTTAAACTGGATATTAAGAAAAAGAGCGGTTTAAGCCTTAATCCTGATATCCACCATTCTAAAGTTTTCAGCTCAGATTAATTAACAGATCGGGATTAAGGATATCACATTCTAAAGTTTTGAGCTCTGATCTTATTTACTTTGAGAAGGTGTCCTTCCCTAATTAAGTAAATAAGACCATATAGAAACTTGTTGAAGAGGAATTAAATTATATTTATTTTAGACGACGGATGTAGAGGGGGAACTTAACGGATTTTTTACATATGACAGGTAAATAGATAATATTAATTAAATTGAAAATTTGCATAAATTCTCTTCTAAATCAGCTGACTAAGAAACTTTACACTCTCCTTAAAATTAAATTTTCCAATCATATACTGCTATATATTTGCAACCTTGTATATTTCAAAAATCACCAATAAATATAGCAAAATTCACAAAGGATAAAGTATCTATAACATCTTGATAAAATGTGTATTTCATTTATAATTCCTAACCCGTACAGTTGTGATTAAACTCATATCCAAACATTACAGGGATTTATATTGCTTACCCCTTAAAACAATTACGAAAATTAAACCTAATTTTTTCATGCTTTAATACATTCAACTTATTACCTGAACTGATGTCATAAAACAATACATTGTCAAAAACAAATATTATTTTACCCTCAAATTTACAATTTGGGTTTGTGTATTTCCTAACCCGCACAACTCGGATTAAAATCATATCCAAACATTACAGGGATATATATAGCTTGCCCCAAAAAACAATTACGAAAGTTAAACCTAATTTTTTCATCTTTTAATACATTCAACTTATTACCTGAACTGATGTCATAAAACAATACATTTTCAAAAACAAATATTATTTTACCCTCAAATTAACAGCTTCTTTTTACATGTTTATATGTCTCTGCTAAATAAAAAGTGTTTTATACTAATTGTATACAAAGAGGCAGGATTCTGGATTTACACTTAAAATTTTTTTTAGAAAAGTTGCGAAGGCTCCTGTATCGGAAATAAAGACTCTGACAAACCTGATTCTTAAGCCCGACAACAACAAGAAACGGAATGTGAAAATAAAACAACAAATTGATGAACAAAGCCCGAAAAAATCACTTTTCTATAAATTCTTAAGAAAAATTTCAAAAATTGTTCATCCCTGATTCTTTTGATTTTTTTATTGATTATTTCAAGTTTGGAGAACTTGTGTGATATTCAAGTGGGACTCATTAAACTGTGGAATAGGAAGGAAGAATTGTTCAGTTAAACAGATCCATTTCACATGTTGATAAAACTATTTGCATTATATATACAATAGATTGCGTACATGTTGACTTCCTATTCAACAATTTTATGGGTGCCACTGTGCTATTTTTTTTTGCAACAGACTAATCTTATTTTAATTGTTAATCTAAAAATTTCGAATTATGTTGATGTTTTGTTATTATACTCATAAGTCTTCTAATTACTGTTTATTTCATTATTCTTTGCGTTGTATGCAAAGAAACAAATAAAACATCTGATGTACTACTGCAAGATGAATATGCAACATTACAACTGAAAAATTTAAATTTTATATGACATGACGGTTTGCTCCTGTGAATTATCCATCATGCAGTTTGGAAGTCGTGTGAAGTCTGCTGAACACAAATTTTCGTTTTTTTTTATGAAAATTCTTTATAAACACGCATTAAAGTCATCGTACACCATTTTGCTATGAAGTTTTTCCCATTATTCTTGTTTAAACACTTTAAAGTTCTTCAAAGTTACCTTTTACGAGTGAGTTAAAACTTAATCTCAATCTTAATCTTTATTTTTTTACATCAAAAGAAAAGGAACACAGTCATGGTATAGAAAAACTTAATTATTACTATTTGTTATAAATGTTTTCTCATCCTATTCTATCCTATTCTAAAAACCAAAATGGAATAACCGAGTCTTAATGTTTGCACTTTAACACAATTTTCTGTATGGAAACATGAACTTTTCGTATTTATACCATTGTTTAATTATTCCATTTATCAACATTTAAAACAAAATACATTTCTCATAATAATATCTAGTCTATCTAGTTGCTCATTATTTTGCATGATAAAATGCAATTAATAAGACCTAGTGCACGACTTGTAAAAGAAAATGTCGAGGACTATGAGTAGTAACTAAAATTGATCCAGTTCTTTTTCTGTAATGATATTTTAACTTTTTTAAAATCTAATAAAATGAAATGTTATTGTTGTAGAAATTATAATGATCATAATATCGTATTAAAGCTGTGGACCGACGAGTTATGCAATTATCCTCGAGGAGATGGGNAGAGCAGGTTGAAACTTTTAAGTTTGATCAATATTTGTTCTATTCTCTACCCGGTTCCTACACAATCTGCAGTTACTCAATAAAACTTTGGAAAATGTCACTTCAGACATCAACTGTTCCTCTAAGAATCCACAAGACAGATTTAGGAAAAAGTTTGGGTCCTACTAGAGGACAACCTAGAGCTCAAGTTTCTTCTAGGGCTCTTTTAGGAGCTCACAAAAGTTTAGAGTCTGGAGTTGTTTTGCAAAACAGAATTGAACCTGTAAATGTTAGGTATAGTTCATACATTCATGTATTGGTTCTGGAAAATCCAATATGTTCTTTTCTAAGTTTTATTTTCTAATTTATGTTTTTAACCTCGAAATTCGCAAAATTTTCAATCATTTTCGCTAATTTTGATGTATTTTCGAGCTCATTTCGTGAAGTGGGGGGGGGAAGGTGTACAGTCTTACAGAGAGGAAAAAGTTGAGAGTACGGTACATGTACAGAGATGAAGGGAATATGGGAGCATGTACATTGTACATTGTACAGAAGATAACTGTAAAAGGGGGGGGGGGTATGGCATGAACTTATGAAGGGAGAATATTGTTGAGGGAGGGGTTTGTTTAGAAGGGATTTGAGAAAGAGAGGAGGGCATTTACAATAAAGGGGGGCTATATAGATGGAGGAGCGAGATTGGGGCTCCATGTACTTCGTACGTGGATATTGGTCACAAGGAGGGAAGGGTTGGTGGGGGGCTCTTAGTGGGGAATAGAGTGAAATGGTTCATTCTTAAACGTTGTTGGAGTGGGACAATAACCTTATCATTTTTACACATTCTAAAACATTTCAAAGAAAATTAGATTTTAAAAAAATGTTTCAAACAACATTTTTGGTTGAATGTAGGTAATAATAGGATGGAAAGAACTGTTGAAGAGCGTACTAAGTATCCGGATAGGATCAATCTAGATAGACGAGCACTCCATGGGATTCCTCTTTTAGGTAACAAATATTGTGGTTTACATATATTGAATTTAACATTTTCATGATTTAATACAACCAAATGTGAACAACACAATTCGATCGGTAACTTTATTGCATACATAATTTTAATTTTTCTTTTTTGTTTTGTTTTTGCCCTAAAAGAAATAAAGAAACATGTAAGAAAAAATAGTTAACTAATGTTAAAAGCTGTTAAATTAAGATATTTATACAGTGAAACCCTTAATAACGAATACATCGGAAGAATTTATCAAATGTCGTCTTGACAATTTTTAATGAGTGTTATACTATATTTCGTAAATTTCAGTATTTGCGAAAATAAATAAATATCCATGAATATGCGGGAACAGTTTTAACGAGTTCCATATAATCATTTAATTAAAAACTAAATATCTGCAACATTCCATTATCAGAAAGTGAAGAATACGACTTTTGATGAATTCTTTCGATGTATTCTTTATTAAGGGTTTCACTGTATATATTTTAAAAAATCAGACGAACACAAAGGAATTGAATCTTTGTAACAAAATCAAATATTTAAACCCCAATATTTTTAGAACAGGATGTTGTAAACCTCTGATATTTCAAACTCTGATTATTTGATCTAACAGAATTCATAGTTTGAAATATCTAAGGTCTACAACATTTGGTTCCAAAGATATAGTGATTAGAAAATCAGAGTTTGTGGCAAAGACTCAATTCCTTTCTTCTACATTATATATAGATTTGAATATCAAGCTATATTAAACCGCAAATACAACATGAACAGCTTACAACACACATATCACATACCAACTACATAAATGGACTGTGTTCGTAATTTTAAATGACTCTTCATCTATAGAGTGGCATGTCCGATTAACAGCGGTTCACTGAAAATTTTTTTATTGCCATGAATGAATAAGATATCCATGTTTGTCTCTTGGAACATTGATTATTTGTGATATCTAAACAAAAGTGATATAAATTTCTGCTACACAGAAGCAGTAGAAAAGTTAATGTCAGAATTAGTCACTTCTCCAAGCTGGAAAAACGATGATATCTTCCACATTATAAGTTATAAGCATGTCCTTTTTAAAAATGTAGCACTCTTCACTAGTCCCCACTATTTCTTCGGTCATAGTACCGCAAATCACTGCAGTGTACACACCAAAAGCTTAGTTGAGGGTGGTAGGTTCACTTGAAAGTACAATGTATGTAGTTTTAACAACGTATGTATTTTATTTTACAGCGGATGAGCCTGGATTGAGATTGTTGAGTCTCCAGCACAATTTCATCAAAAGAATCCAAAATCTGGAGCTGATTTCTAGACTAGGGAAACATACAATCAATAATTTGAATTTATATCCGTTCAAAATCTGGAGCTGATTTCTAGACTAGGGAAACATACAATCAATAATTTGAATTTATATTCGTTGAAAATTATGATGAATTTTTAATCGTAAACATCAAACATGAAAAGGTTGAATGCGTGTTATATTGCAGTATTCTTGGATCTTTACCACAACAGGTTGGATCACATTTCAGGTACTATGGGAGTGGGACATTCCATAAAAAAAAAACACATTTTATAGACAGAACATTAAAAAAAAATAAAATGTCATGAACAGGTTCATGTCATAAACAGGACATGTCATAAACAGGACATGTCAGAAACAGTGCATTTCCTAGAAAGGACGTTTCACAGAAGGACTTTTCAAAGACAGGGCATTTCATGAAGAGGAAATTTCATTTACAAAGAAGATTTCACATAACTAATGTAAATCACTTACCAAATTAATTTTGGATTAATTATGGTGCACAGATATGTTTTTGATATAAGAAAATATATATGAAATATCCTGTCAATAAAATTTCTTATCAATGAAATGTTCAATCTTTGAAATTAACTATCTATAAAATATCCTGTCTATGAAATGACCTATTCATGAAATTTTATAAAAGAAATGTTCATTTTCGAAATGTTTTTTTATAAAACGTCTTGACACCTAATAATCATTAAATTAAGCATAAAAAAATATTTGCTCCCAATTTAAAGTAAAGAATGTTCCACATTTAGCAAGATAATAATAATGATGGTTGGTTGGTTTTTTATTTATGTATTCATTGATCTGTAAACAATTCTTGAATACCAGGTTTTAAATTAAAGTGCTTTCTATCCAAAAAAAATAACTTATTTAAATGTTAAGGATTGGGCCCGTTAAATAATCTTCGAGTTCTGATGTTAGGGAAAAATAGAATAAGGTATTTTTTATCTCAGTAAACAGTATTAATCATATATTTAACAATACTTAACAATAATAAAGACTTAAAAACAATAATAAAAATAATAGATAATACTTTGCTCTACACACGTAATAGATAATACAATAGTACCATGACGAAATTTGGACATTATATTTATAAACATTTAAAAAAAAAAAATTTCAGACGCATAGAAGGTCTAATGAATTGTTCACGATTATCTGTATTGGATTTGCATGGAAACAGGTACAATGGCGACACGATAAATTTAGACAATAAAAACAAAAAAGACAAACTTAAAATTAAAAAAATGACAACTTTAGAATGACCTTTTTAGGATTGGTACAATTTCTGGGTTAGAAGCATTATGTGAGTTAAAGGTATATAGTAAAATCTCAAGATCATAAAACTCAGATTTTGAGAAAGTCTTTTTGGTGGGGGAGGTTGGGGGCGGAGGGATTAGGGAAATCTCAAGTGAAATAAGAAGTTCTATGATCGTAATGCTTAACTATTTCAGGTTTTGAATTTGGCTGGAAATCTGATAAGGTAATTATAGCTATTCAATGTGGATACTAAGCTACAGAAAGCAAACAATTTTTCTTCCAACTATTAAACTTTTACCATTCATACAATTATACCTATTTAGTCTGATTAGTTATATTTAAACCAATTCAAGGAATTACGCAATAAAGGAACTGACACATAGCCTGAAGATCTATTTAATTTTTTAATTCCTATGTCTCTGATATTTCACATTTGATATTTCAGACAATAATTGATTACACAGAATTCATTCATTCATTCAAAGGTTTACGAAACCAGGTTGAAAATATGAAAATAAATATCAATTATTTTTTTTCTTAATTTTAAGCATTTTTTTGGATTCTAAAATAAAAAGTATTTTTAATAATATTCTCAATATATATAAATAACTGACTGCAGGAAGATTTCTGGGTTGGAATCTCTGAAAAATATTGAAGAGTTGAACTTGAGAAGAAATAGAATACGGTAAGAAAATATTAAAAAATAAAACAGATTTTTGACTAAATTAAATCCATATTTTCTTTCAGAAATACAATTGGAATAGATGCTGTGCCTACCCTAACGAAACTATACATGTCAAATAATGAAATACAGGTGAACTAAAAACTAAGTTGATATTGAGCTGAAAGTAACTTAGATAACTATTTAGGGGTTGAGTTCCCTTGAACAGATTGAAAAATTGATTAATCTTGAAGCTATTCAGGTAAATAAGTTATCTCAAGCAAGGGTAGTCAAATAACGGATGGTAGATAAATTGCAACAATTTAATTTACTTCAATGATTTATATTATAATTTACTAGATGGAAGGGAACCCAGTGTGGTCCAATCCTAATTATTCTTGTAAATTGGTTGCAACTCTACCATCACTTGTCAAACTGGACCAACAAGATGTAACCCAGGTAATCATTAATCAAAGCTCTTTGCTCATATATATTTGTTCGTTAAAGCTGGCCCTAAACGACTGGACGAAATTGGATAACTTATTTGAGAATTGAGGAAACCTATTGATATCCTGCAGAGGTGAAGTATTGGTAAAACAAATCTCTTTTTTTTCTTAGTGTTTTTAAAACCTCGACAAAGCCGGGTACTTGAGCTAGTAAAATCATCTATTTTTATAGGAAGAATAGAGAGTTTTTATCGATCAAAACTGACATCAATAAGTTATATTACCGTTGCCAGTGGATTATCTTTTTTATCGTTATTTTTGATAATAAACAGAGACATGTTATAATTTATTCTATTTTTTTCCTGGGGAACATTAAATATCTGCCCCCACCCTTCCGTTGCCTTTCTTTGTTGGCCACCTATGTAAACAAATATCTAAAATTTAAAATCTGGTCTTCCACTTTTGTGCATTTAACGTTGACAAGTTTTAAAAACATTTTCCTGTTTGTCGATTATTGTAATTTACTAGGATATGAGAATTACTTCCTCCAAGTGGAAGCAGTCTCTGGAAACTACTTCACGAGATCTTCAAGAACCGACTCTTCCAATCGAGCCACAGCATGAAAAAGAAGAAGCTCTCACAACGTATTTTTTCTGTCACTTTCATAAAAAATCTATTCGGCGAAGTAGGACAGGGATTAAGTTGTACTATTTTTGTACCGATAAAGTTTTTAAGCTGATACACGAACACTGGTTACATTGAAATTGTGAAATTGTCATCGGTACATAATATTGTTAGTCGTTTATACTTGAAGTACATCGGTACATAATATTGTTAGTCGTTTATACTTGAAGTACATCGGTACATAATATTGTTAGTCGTTTATACTTGAAGTAGTTCAAACCTTGCATGGACTTTGAACGGTTACAGGGGGGGGTCCCCCCCCCCCTGTAATCAGTCTGTATAAGTAAAATAAAAAACTACCCAGTATTAACCGGTAAGATATTCTAGAAATATGAAAAAATGTTTTCCTGCTTTTAGAAAAATACTTTTTAGGAAAACTAGAAATTTTACTTCCGATATTTTGTAGGATTGACGTTTAATCTAAAGATATTGTGTTTAGGTTGGAACTTGATAAAGTTCAGCGGAAAAAGGCATCTATAACCAATGCAATGCAAAGGAATTTAACAAAGATAAACATTAAACACTGTGTACTAAGTGTATTGCATATATGCTATAAAAAGTTGCATCAATGTTTTAAACTAAGTCGACTTTGAAGAAACGCAATGTCTCGGCCTTAAAATTTCACTAACTCACTAATATTTTTTGTTGTTTATTTTAGAATTGTAAAGCATTTATTTTTAATGTTAGGTTTAAAGAAGTTATTGGTAAAGTTCTCATCGAATTTTGCGTGTGAGCTTGCAACTGTTTTGAAAGTATTGATTTAGCCTCTGAAGCAATTAAAAATAAGTTTTACATCTATGTTAAGTTTAGATGGAAGATTGTAAAAACAAAGACATTTGTTCCTGAGGTAGACAAAACATTAAACAATATTGGGGAATATTTTATGATAATGATACTAATGAGATAATAATAAAGACAAAAAAGAATATCAATTGTAACAATAATATTGATAAAAACAACCATAATAAAATTAGGAATTATAGATATCACAATATCAGTAATAATTGTAATAAATGTAATTAATTGTTTAAAATAGAAACATGAAAATTAAAAAAGGTCGGAAGCGAGGAGGAGGATTTTGAAGATTCAGGAGGAATGAGAGTAAGGGTGTCACAACAATCAAACAGGAGTTCAGAAGAAAACAGGAGTTCTGAGGAAAATAGCAACCATAATGAAAACAGTTACTTTGAGAAAAGTAAGTTTGATATCTCTAAACATTCAACATAATTTTCTCAACAAAATATAATTGTTACGTTCAATTGTAAATATGCGTTTATTCATTATCAGTCTTCATAGGAATTGAGTTTTTGTATGCATAAGACCCTTAATTATTTGCTTTATTTTTACATGGACGTTTTGAATGCGTAATAATTTTAGAGTTCTGTTGAGCAAATTTTATCGCCCCCCCCCCTACCCCGGACTAACTAGAGTTAGAGGCATTGGGTTTCTTCAATTTGAAATCATACTCGTTTTGGTTTATATTTTTACAATCTTTAAAGTTACGGACTTGTTTGTTAAATGCTTTTTATTCAAAACGTATATGCCGGCATATTTAAAAGTATTTAAGAAAGAAGGCTGAAAAATTATGTTTAATAGGAGTAATTGTGATGGAAAGTCATAGCTTTCTGGAATATTAACAGAACCATTAAATTCACGTGTTNCCCCAAAAAATATCTTTTTATAGAGGCATTTAAGATGGACCTTTTTTTCTTTTTAAACATTTATTAGAAATGACGAAAAAACTTTTTTACTAAAACTAAATATTTGGCTCAAATTCTCATGACAATGCTAATAATTAGGCCCAAGTTATGACAAAGTGTAAACTAATTTCTATTTGTGGAAAAGTATCGAGGAGTTGTATAAAACTAATTTTTATTGATGGTGACTGGGTGGGCTATATCTTGTGCAATGTTAAGAAAGAAAGTGTGAAGTACAGATAAAGCTGGATGCCGTTCCAACTCTTCAAGATAGGATCAGACAAAGAGGCAAATATAGAACAGGACGAACTTTAAGGAACTGTTTTTTAAATATAAATATATAGAACAGGACGAACTTTAAGGAACTGTTTTTTAAATATATAGAACAGGACGAACTTTAAGGAACTGTTTTTTAAAATATATAGAACAGGACGAACTTTAAGGAACTGTTTTTTAAATATAGAACAGGATGAACTTTAAGGAACTGTTTTTTAAATATAGAACAGGACGAACTTTAAGGAACTGTTTTTTTAAATAAATATAGAACAGGATGAACTTTAAGGAACTGTTTTTTAAATATAGAACAGGACGAACTTTAAGGAACTGTTTTTTTAAATATATAGAACAGGAAGAACTTTAAGGAACTGTTTTTTTAAATATAGAACAGGACGAACTTTAAGGAACTGTTTTTTTAATATATAGAACAGGACAAACTTTAAGGAACTGTTTTTTTTAAATATATAGAACAGGACGAACTTTAAGGAACTTTTTTTTTAAATATATAGAACAGGACGAACTTTAAGGAACTGTTTTTTTAAATATATAGAACAGGACGAACTTTAAGGAACTGTTTTTTTAAATATATAGAACAGGACGAACTTTAAGGAACTGTTTTTTTAAATATATAGAACAGGACGAACTTTAAGGAACTGTTTTTTTAAATTGTTTGTCTTGATGAACTCAAATACTAAAACTGAGCGTAAATTATATTTGTAATGAATTTTTAAATGACATTGAGATGAATATAATTTAATAAGGTTAATGAGTTGTGGGGGGGGGGTAATGGTAATTAAGTAATGCTTAAGTCTTAAAGATGGTAAAAAGACAGTATTTTAGTGGAAGTTTTTCAACAACGAACAGGTAAGGATACCTGTAATAAAATAATTTTTTAAATTATTTAATTAAATTTAATTTAAATTAAAATTAAATAATGTGCATCATTGTTTTTTAGATTCAACAGATCATCCAGCTCCTGTTCAAATATATCTGGCATCTCAAGGAACCTTATTGTAAAATAAACCAGAACCATGAGGACGAGTCAGATTCTGGACCACTTGTGCATTTGTGCACCTGTCAAAACACTAAAATTTATTTATACATGAAACGGTATTCTCATTTCTCAATATCTCAATATCTTAATGTCTCAACTCTCAATGACTCAATGTCTCAATGGTACCAGTACAAACGTTGGAACCACAAACATCGGACGCTATACTAAGGTCCGACAGTACAAATGTTGAACCTACAAACGTCGGACTGGTACAAAGGTCGGACTGAGACAAATGTAGGACCAGTACAAACGTCGGACGAGTATATTTAGAAGGAAAAACGTCTGACATCAGTTGAGTTTGTAAAAAATACCATTGCTATAAGAAATAAATTAAAAATCACTCGCCTATTGTGATGCAAATCAAAGACAACTGAACAAAGGTTCATCCTTTGAAGGTAGCACTGTATAAAACAGCAGACCAAAAAGGAGTTGAGTTCAATTGTCACAAACTGATGTTTCAATTATTCTATACCTTTAATAAGATATTTAACAAGATAAATTAAGATATTACCTTTGATAGTTCAACCTATGAATCTATATGATCAGACAGATTAAGTTTGAAAGGTTTCAAAGGTTAATACCAAATTACCAGGTTGCAAAGGTATAGGAATGAGAATATTTGAGTTAGTGGCAAGAACTCAGTTCCTTTGGGTAGATTTTTATTAGACCAGTCTATAAAAGGAATTTACTTTTTAATAAAACAAAAAAAAATATAAAAATTCAATTAATTTTTTTTCTTAGTCTGACGTTTGTACTGGTCTAACGTTTGAACTAGTCCGACGTTTGTCCTGATCTGACGTTTGTACTGTCCGACGTTTGTAAGTCTTAGGTTTGTACCGTCCGACGTTTGTGGGTCCAACGTTTGTACTGGTACCGTCTTAATGTCTCAATTTTTTTATCCAAGAATAGAGGTGTCTTAGTGTCTCAACATCTCATTTGCATAATACCAGTGTATGCGTAAGCATAGTTTTATTTGAACCATAAAAACAGGCATCTTAATGTCTCATTGTCTCATTCCTTGAATACAAGCGAATTTATATGAACAACATTTTTGATCCATGAAAAGAGATGTCTTAGTGTCTCAACGTCTCATTTGTAATCATAATTTTATTTGAACCATGAACCATATCAAAATGTTCAAAAAGATCAACAAAATTTCTAAAAATCACATTTTTATTGTTATTTTTTCCAAAGGAATGTCCTTTGATTTTGAAGAAAAAAAAGATTTTTGATCATTAACTAATTTACAATTTGTGTATATAGAGTGTCAGGCAGCGACTCTGAATCAACATCAGGAATTCACAAATTCAATTATACTTTTTTATATCTCTCATTTTACCAATTAAAAAGGTTAGAAATAAAAAGTCTCTGGAAAAAAATTAATTATTTTATTTTCGTGAATTCAGCTGGAAGATCAATAAATACTGCTCCCATCGTAATTATAAAGGTTGATATCTAATGTATTTTGTAAAATATATTTTTATCAAAAATAATTAAATAGATATTAGAATTATGCAACCTATTTTAAGATTTTAAGTTTCTTTGCTATAAATAAAATATTCATTAAACATAGTTCACAGCAAACAAGCTTTTTTTTCAAAATGATTGGTTAACATTATTCTTAAAATTGAACAGTGACATCCCAAGACATATATTTTTTGAAGGACGCCTCGTTGAAGATCAAGTTTCCTGGGTTGGAAAGAAGAACCTTTGCTTTGCCCCAGAGATATGAAACCATATCAGACCCGTCCGCCTGCTCTTCAACACTCAGGTTTTTTTGTTCCAAGTCCTAGTTTAATTACAGCTTTTTATCCCCTTTAACGTATAAGTATATGTTTAGAAGGCCAAGCTTAGAGCTGGAACTCGAAAATCAGAAAATAGGATTTTTTAATGTTCGACAAAAATCCGAAAATCAGGAAACAATTTCAGAATTTTAAAATCGTTGTCCACCTTCTATAAATCTTAAAACACGAACATGACAAAATGTTAGTACTTAAAGGAACTGAATACGCGCCACGGATTGTAAGTCTAATTTTTATATCTTTGCCACCATTAACATTTTAAACTGTGAATTCTAATTAAATTAATTTTGTATAGAGACCTTTCGTTCATAAAGTAGTTTTAAGTCTTTGCTACAAACTCAGATTTTCTAACCCCTATATCTCTGTGACCCAATTTCATAGACCTTAGATATTTCAAACTAGGAATTCTGTTAGATCAGGTAATCTAAGTTTTGAAAATCAAAGGTATACAACATCAGGTTGCAAATATAATGGGATTCGAACATTTTAGTTTGTGGCAAAGACTCAATTTCTTTCGCTTGTATATTTGCTAGTCTCCAATAAACGTCAACACGACTAAAACGATCAGGCCCAAAGAAATTATGTCTTTGCCACAAACTCAGGTCCACAGCTTCATGTTGCAAAGATATAGGGATAAGAAAATTTGAGTTTGTGCTAAGACTCATTTCTTTTATGGGTGACATTAAACATTTTGCCTTATCAAGTTTTATTACAAGAAAATTTGTATTTTTGTCAACTATTCTTAACCACTAATTCTGAATGTGGATCAGAATCCAAATTCATTTCTGTCTGATGACGAATACTCGGAGGAATTTATTTCTGAGTCTTCATCAACTTCATCCAATGATACATCAGGTATATTTTGTTCAAACTAAATATCAATGNGGAGTCCTCTCTGTTTAAAATCTTAGATGCATTATTTTTGTTAAGGGGACGAGGAGACGGGAAAGACTAATACGGTGTTGTATCAAGATCATGCTGGGAAAAGACTTCAGGCAAATATTTATTAATTAAGAAGATAATAGGTCCTCAATAAAATGTATGACTGACAATTTCACAAAGTTCTGTTCACGGAAAACTTAAGTTAATTAAACGTAAGATTACAATATTAAATGTTTTCAATCATAACTTCTTTTATTTTCAAGCTATTGAAGAGAAGAAAAACTTTGAATTTTTAATGTAAGCGGATAAATTTAAAAACTTTTTTTATTCGTTATGTTTAGTCTTATTTCTTAACGTATCTAATTTTTCTTTTATGATTTGTAGGAGAAACTAAAATTATCCCGAGGAAGAAATTTAAGTCGTCAAATAAATACATCAAGGTCTTCAAGCCAAATATCGGATGACAGAGGAAATGTTAGGTAACAACATATTAAATAAAAGAGAATCAGAGAGAAATGTTATTTTTTGATTACATGTTATAAGTAGAACGAGCTCAGTAACACTTAATATGTCAGTCATTTTTGAAAGTACAAAACAAGCAAACCACAAGGGATTAAGAGGGGATAAATAACGATTTAAAAATCATTACTTAATTCCTATTTAATAAACACCCTGTAAATATAAGTACCCAACATATTTAAGTTTAATAGATATATACAATATTGATTATTTAGACAGTGGGTAAATAAGCACAATAGTAAACCTTTCTTCAGAAAACCTAGAGACACTGACGGCACAGGTGAAAACTTTGTAAAGTCCCTCTTTTTACTACATTAAAGATTTAAAACAAATTCAGTATGATTTCTAAATCTGTTCAGATTCACGAGGGGAGGAAGGCACAACAATTTCTAGTCCAAACTCCGAGCCACATTCTCCCCATTTTCTCGTCCGAGGAACCTCGATATCCTCGTCCTTCCGATATTTCTTAGGGGTCCAATTCTTTAATGAAGATAAAAACTATTTTTTAATCTGTCTTCATTATAGAGCATAAATAAAATGTACAATTTTTCTAAATCGAGAAAAATTGCTTTAATTAAATTATAGTTTTGAAGTTTTATTTTCTTAAAATTTTTTCACTTTTTTACGAATATTTTTTTAGATATTCCTAATATAGAATGCCGACTTCAAAGAATGAAGTTCTTTATTGCTAATTATATAGTAAACGATACAATTTTTCCGAATAAAAGGCAGTGGTTTGACTAAAATTTTGCAAGTTATTTTATATTTTAAGGTTGGCCATTAAGTAGGCAGAAGAGATTGGTTTTCACCTAAATAAAGTTTGACATCATTTCCATGGATTCCAAGATTCCAACTGGTGTAATTATTGCAATAGTCTAATTCTATTGCAATAGTATATCCCGACCAGACCAGAGAGCGTTCTTTTCTTCTTAAAGAGCTACGTCTCGGCCCATTAAAAGAGCGCACCTCTTTCTTAAGCAAACCTCGTCTAAATGTTACGATTTCAACTCGTTTTTCGCCGCATCTCATATTTTGTCTGGGTATCAAATTCACATCCCCCCCATGTGACCCCCCACGTAGTTTCTCATGGTTTTGAATTGAGCAGCTTGGAGCAACAGCTTTAAAATGATCTGCGTTTAAACAGAGTGTATTTCGTCTCTGGGCCAAAAAGGGAAGGGGGGTGAAGAATATGGGGGGAAAATGGAGGGGACTGATATCGGGTTTCAACATATTTTAAAAAAATTCCTTTTTAAAATTTTGTAGCGTCGAAATCAACGCATTCGACGGGGTCTGCGTAAAATCTACGCTATCTGGTCTAGTCGGGATATAGCCATATTTTATGTCCTTGTGAACGTGGCCAAATTTTCTAAAAATGATAATTGAAGGACTATAGATTTTGAGGCGGTTTGGACGAGAACTTTAGAAGAATGCGGCTTGGACGAGAAGTTGTTGTGGCTGGCCTTCCTCCCCTCGATGACCAACACTCAAAGATCTGTCCTAGGTAGAACGTGTGAGCAAGGAGAAGATTATCTCATAGAAATAGAAGGAGATACACTAAGGTTGTTTCCATCATAAAATTGATACTTTGCATTGCAAATATCAGAATTTTAAAAAATGAAGAAATGATATAATTCAAACAAATCAAACAATCAGAGTTTGAAATAATGAAAGGTTTACTCTGTGGGTTTACACCATCGTGTTTCGAAAAAAAATATGGGAACAGAGTTTGATGTTCTTAATTTACACAAATAAAAATGAAAAGGTTACTGTTATTTAGTGTGTATGGTTCCCCAGCTTTACAGTTTATCGAGAGATCTTGGAACAAATCAAAGGCGGAAAAAACTACAACTGGTAAATGAATCTGTAGGGGATTTGATAAAACATTATAATTTTCTCTCTTTACAAGATTTTATATGGCAAACTTTTGTATAGGGGTATTGCTTAACTTTAGAAAATGAACTTGATATTTAGACGACACACTTTTTAATTCAGGGTTAACTTCTTTAAAATGAAGTGTTGTTTATTCCCGCATGATTGAGCTAGGTAAAGCTAAGCTATCCTAAGATTTAGACGGGAAAGGTTGCCGCTAAAAGATTTTACACGTAAATTTTCCACTCTAAATGAATTATTTTGCAAAAACAATTCTATAAAGATATAATCTTTTGAATGTTTTTAGTCCAATTCCACTTTGTGTCCTTCGATGACCTGGTTTCTCTTCTTCCGAAGTTCAGAGAAAATTTTCCAAATGTTGAACATTTCGAATTCACTGAAACTAATGTGAGAAATATGAGCCAAATAAATGCGCTAGCTCTAGTTCAAGGTAAGCCTCATATTTTTTTCGTTGTTTAATTTAAACATTTTTTTATTTCATAAAAACAGGTTAGCATACATATTAAATCATAGGTTATATCATTATTTGTATTTGTTAATTGAGGGCACCTTATAGTGACTTATTTACAAATATTTATTTTACAAGTTCTATAATACTTTTTACTGTTATTACATAAATAATAACAACAACTTCTTAAAATCATTTTAAAACACAGTTTATACATTTTAGTCATATTTTTAATTGAACATAAATCTTACTTCAGAGCAACAAGAAAAGTTGAAATTTTAATCAATAGAAAAATATTTGTAGGCATAACTTCATTGATGATAAACCGTGAGGGTAATCCAATCTACAGTAAACCCTGGAGACAATATGCTATATACAGACTAGAGCACTGGGGATTACTTTATATCAATAACAAAGGAAAAATTGCGACATTTTTAACTAAATCATTTTTTTCAATAATTACAAAAGTTACGTACAAAGGAATTGAGTTTTTGTCACAAACTCTGATTTTCTTATCCCTATATCTTTGCATTTCAATTTCGGAGACCTTAGATATTTCAAACTATGAATTATTTTAGATCAAATAATGATAGTTTGAAATATCAAAGGTTAACACCATCAGGTTGCAAAGATATAGCGATTTGAAAATCAGAATTTGTGGCTAAAACTCAGTTCCTTTTAAGAGGAAAAAAATGAATCGTCTTTTGATCCAACAGAAGTAAGTGATGATGAAATACTGGCAGCAAATGATACATATGGAAGTTTAGGTAGATTTTAAGATACTACTCTAATTAAAAAACTCTTTAAAAAAATTGATTTTACTTTTAAAAAGATAGCATTACAGTTTAAATGTTTTTTTAGGAGAATTGGCAATTATGACTCTTCCCAAGACCAAGATTATAGGATTATTTAGGTAAATTAAAAACATTTTTGTGAACAAAAAATCTGCAAAAGTATTTTATAGTAAACTCTTTATTATATTCATTTTAGAAAACTAGAACTTGGTGAAGTTACTCGGGAAATGACGGCAAATGAAGATTTTCTAGCTACTGTTAAGGATGCAAACGTAAAGGAAATAATCGCGAAGGTGCAGTTTAAAGGATAAATATTTTTTTAACCTAAATTTAAAGATGTTATTCTAAAAACGAAACCCTCTTGTTATTCTAATTGTTAATAAAATTTTCATGATTATTATAATTAGTATTTTTATGAAGGTCATCTCATTTCTAAAAGTAGAAAGGCAGATAAATATATTTAGGAGTCTCTTGAATATGACCCTCAAAGATCTTCTGAACTAGTAAAAGAGAGAGATTCTCTCAGACATATGATAGAACTTGGACATTCGGTATTCCACAAGGTAAAATATTTGTCGTTCAAAAACTTTAGTAATCTTACAAAGACAAGCAGGTATAATTATATTGCTTTCATTAGGATTTAATTACCGTGCCTTGAGATATTCTGTAACGTAATTTTTAGTTGTTGTCAAATTAGCTAGTCTAACATAGATGCTGGTCAGTCAAATATGATCATTGCAATGTGTAAAATCTTGAGACTAGAATAAATTATACCTAAACGAATAAATGATTGTCGCACATCAAGCTCAAAATCTGTTAATTTTTAACTAAATACCATTGTTTGATTGTTTAGTTTGGTAGACTAGAAGACGAATGGAAATGTATTCTTCCAATAGTTATTCATAGAATACTAACCCAGTACCAGGTAAACAAATACATTAAATAAATTTCTTATTTTATTTCTACTTAATTCTGATGCTCCCACATTTTTCCCATGCAATATTTAGCTAAAATAATAATTTGCTTGTTAATATTTTTACACAATTGGAAAGAATAGAAAAGATGGGGCCAAGCGGTGCATCTGGGTCTCCACATTGCTGTTAGAACAGAATTAGAGATTATACGCAAACTTAAATTTTTATTCAAACAGTGTTTAAAAAAATTGAATGTAAACGTTTTTTTAGGATATTCACAGTTATAAGAAGGAAGAGTTAACTAAGCTTGAACAGACTGTTCAAAAGTAGGCTCTGCATTTTTAGATGATTTTTATATGTTTAATAAAGAGATTTTGTTAAATATGTAAAGTTTATATCAATCTTAAGTTTTTCATGGTTTTAGTAAAAAATATGATAATTACAGGATCAGATCGGATATTATCACCACTTAGGGTTAAAAAGCTGTAAATTATTTAAAGGATTATTATGATATGAAAAGTATTCCTCGTAATTCTTAAAGTAATATTTTGAAATCCCCCCAAAAATTCTGAAAATGTGGTTAACATTTTTATTTATTAATCTATTTTTACTTCTACATTTCGAGTCATGTAGCACAAAACTTGTGAGTGAGTTCTGGCACTTTAAAATTTACTGCATTGGTATTTCTTATCTTTTTTTTCGTGCATGTTATGGAATTTCATTAGGATTTCAAAATAATGAAATATAAAAAGATTTTAAAAAATTAAAGGATTACTCAGAAAAACCTAGGGAACTAAACGAATTAAAAGTTGAATTAGAGAGAGAAATGTGCAGCAATTTATGTGGACATGTGAAAAAGAGCAATGCTGGATATTAGAGCTATAGCTTAATACAATTGCATCGTAAGCACTAAACACTGCCCCAAGAAGCCAATTGAAAATCTGATTAGTAGCACGTAGCAATCTTCTAAAACAATTTATTTTCTTAGATACACAAATGTCTGGTTAGGTTTATACGTTTTCAAGGATATTTAGGTCCTGAAAATGAAAATTTCTAAATATTTCACATAAGAATTTTTTTCCACCTTATACTTTTCAAAAAACATGAAGATGAAGATGCTATAAATCTATACAATAGCACCGAGGGATATCAAATTGCAGAATGAATACTCTTGAAATTTATTACTTTTGTTTCTCTTGCAATGTACTAAAAAATATATTTGATACATTAAGAGTTTTAAATCTTAATATTAGTAATATTCATTTTTAATTGAAATTAAACTGTTTTATAATAAAGCTATTAAAAAAGAATCCATGACAGTATGACGCGCTTCCTGACCCAACAATGTTAACAACCTTCATCATTCTTTAAAAATTAAAATAATTCTAAAATGATATAGCCTGGTAAAAGAGTTGGTACTAAACATATTTTGGGGCATTAAACTAATTTTCGGCTACGTCAAAATTAATAAAAATTTAGAAAGGCTTTATTTGGTAAGATAGAAAGCCAGGTAGTATTGGAGATTTAATTTTTTAAAAGTATTTATTATTTAAAAACGATATGTATATAAAGTTTTTGAGATAAATAGAGTCCAAACGTAGTACAAGATAAATGTGTGAACACTTTTCAACACCTATGTTCCAGCTGGCCGCTACCCTTGCAGGCGGTGGTTAATGGGAAAAGGGTGTGTACACTATATAGTACTAAACCTCTTTTACTTTGAAGCTTAGCCTAACATTATAATCATTAAAGTAAATTTAATTTCAATTTATTCATAAAATATTGTTTCGTAAAGTGTATTAATTTTTCACTAATTTAATCTTTATAACAGTTATTTTCTCGCTGGGTCATATCTTGGAGAAATATGATTATTTGATCTGGAATGATCAAGATGTGAATAGGTAGAATCATCTTCAAACTCTTCAAAGTTTTTACCGTATTTATCCTAAATGTATATTAAAAAATATCAATTAATTAAATTAAGGAATTTTTCATCTTGTATTTTTTATTTTGAATGTTAAATTTGTAATTTCCGACATTTGAATATTTGGTACATCAGGTCAGAATTTTAAAAAAATTTATTCTGAAAAGTGTTGTTGGAAATTTTTTTTGAAGTTTTTCAATTAATTTCGTTGTTTAATGCACCCAAGGGGTACAATAAAGAGAGAAATCGGCTCCACATACAACT
Source organism: Eurytemora carolleeae (assembly GCF_000591075.1). Lineage (NCBI taxonomy): Eukaryota > Metazoa > Arthropoda > Copepoda > Calanoida > Temoridae > Eurytemora > Eurytemora carolleeae. The sequence continues at coordinate 32,684 of NW_019396572.1, read as the reverse complement.
AAATATGTTTAACCCCACCTATTCTCAAGATAAAATGTATTTTTCTAGGCACGAATATTCGCCCTATAACCCAATCAGCCAAGCTATTTTAACAAATAGACACAAGTGTATTTATACTAATTTTTCTATTGAAATGAGAGAGGTAAAAAAACCTTAAAATCGTTGATTAAACTCCATCTGTTTAGAATATCCCCAGGCTCCTGGTAAACACTTTCTTCGTCCTAGTTATTAATCATTAATTCATAAACATTCATTTATTTATTTATTTTATTTATGATCAATTCATATTCATTATTAAACCTGATTTTGCGGTTTTTCAGGGAAGGGAGAAGACGAATCAGAATTTCTAGATTGTGATCTATTTATATTCTTCTCCGGGTTTCTGAACAGAAAAAAAAACTGAAGGGATCAAACTGAGTTTACCTTAGGCGACAAGTTTAAATTTGAAAATAAATTTAAAATTCGGTGATGGTGATGGACCAAACTCTGTAGAGTAAAAAAAGTAGCATGTCAGTTCCACATTTATTGAAAATATATTTCGGTCTGGGTTGAAATCGTCAGTTCTTGAGATTGTTTCTGTCGCGAAGATTAAAAACAAAAGTAACTTTATTATCAAAGTTTGAGCACTTTTGACAAAAATAACCGATCCACGATTTCGTTACTTTTAATTACTTTAGGTAAAGGAGATGGTTGGTATCTGGACATACGTGTTTTTGAAAAATAAAATTTAGCTGTAAATTTCGACAAACAATAAACAAAATATTTTTCAAAATTTCAATAATTTCAAAAATTTCAATAATAAGAATATTTTTTAATAAACTGTCCTCCCTACAACATCGCCTGTAGATCAATAAGTCATGTCCTACTTACATCCAAAGAGAATAGAATATATATTAGAGTGGAATTTAGAAAATCCCTCGGTATGAATTTTGTCAGTCCCTTTCAGCCTGAAAGGGAGTTCAAAGTGTACAAATCATGTAAATGTTCACAAATTATGTGCAGTAGAGTACATTAATACAGTATGTTCCCTAGACTATCCATTTCAATTTTGAATTTTTAAAGCTGTTAAATAAACTTTATAAAATGAATTAGGTGAATAAAAAACATCATTTGATTTATAGTTATAACGGAAAATCATCGTTTGTAAAGTGAAAGACCTAGAGCGTATGTGAAATGATCATTGGTCAATTATGAAACCAGCCTATTTCATAATTTGGTTTACTTTTAATATTAATTTTAGATTTTTTATGAAATGATGTTCCAGGGCCCAAAAGGTTATATAGCATAAATATGTGAAGTACACCTGCAGTATGGAAACAGTACAACAAAATCACCATTTTACACTTTTTCTAGTAAATTCCACTCTAATATATATTCTATTCTCTTACATCCCATAAAACCAAGGAAGTACATTGGCAGGATTTCGTTGTGCAGTGGAAGTTGAGAAGAACTTTTTTTAAAAGATGTTTCATCAAAATTATATGTGTGTTTTATATCGTAAAGAAATTATTTATTGCGACGACTTTAATACCAGTTTCAGAAATTTGTAAGCACTTTGTTTATTGTCTCAAAGCTTCTTCCTCTTTTCTATTTCTGGGCCGTCTTTTATGGTGAAGTACAAACTGAGTACAAATGTCAAATAAAAAATGAGATTATAATGCGATGTTTGCGCAACTCTAGCAAACAAACACTTTTGCCAAACATTTTTTTTGGAATTAAAAACGTCAATTATTTCCTTGACCAATCGCACAAATTCTTATTTTTTAGAAAATTTATGAAAGAAATGCATCTTAATGTAAAATCAAGCATTTATTAATTTTAAAAATTCTAAAGTGGAGATTTTATTTTTGGCCTTCAATCAAAAAAACTAAAAATACTTATTTGACACCCTTGCCATATTATTTGTAGTTATTCCACAAATGTAAAGTTTTATTTAAATAACGAGACTACAGTTAAGGAAAATAACAATTACAAAAAATGTACCAGACAAAACCATACCTGTTATTCACAATATACAATGGATTATCTATTCCCTTGTTTGAACTGGTGGAAGAATCCAAGTTGTTCAGGGGCATCTCAGGCATACTAAAACATGGGAAACACTTCATAAGTTTATAGTTAGTCATAATCATAAACCTTCTCAAGAACTTTAAAGAGTTTTCTATATAAAAGAATTTCTAGGTTGAGCTTTTCCTAATATGTCAGAGGAAATAAGTTTTTATTTACCTTAGTTGGGGGATTTCCGGTAGAGGTTCAGGGTTGAAGACATCAGCATCAGGAAACATATTTGTTATTCCTTGTCTATCAAATATCATTTATATATTACGTCTAAATATTTTCAAATAGTCAAACAAAAATTCTTATAAATCTTTATTTGTAACTAGCTGTGCATCTCAACAAAATGCATTTCAAGTTTTAAAATTTACTTTCCTATTCTTAAACTGAACCATATTACATCATTAAATTAAATTTAAATTAATATTATTTTCAAACTGGCAATACTTATCGAAATGATTTCCTGTTTTCTAAATCAGATCTTAATCTTTGTATTCGCCGCTTGTAGTAGATAACCATTAGAATCAGAACAAACAAACCGAACCCGAGCACTCCGCACACTGAAATATTTTAACTGGAGACAAAAATAATACGTCCTATATATTTCAAGTTCAACTTGCAACTTATTAAAGGAAGTGACCGGCAATGTATGGTAGTTGAACTGAGAATGTAGTATAGTGGAGAATTTTTTTAGTATTCATTTTAGACATATAAAACGTTTTAATGATGTATAATTACGAAGTTTGAGAAAGGACTTTCAAAATCATCCATTTGGGTGGTTACCTTTTAAGAATCAATTATTTATTTTTCGTCATTAAATTGGATTTCTTATTCTTTACGATTTTGTTCGCAGATTTCTTCAAATTCTTAAAATGTCGTGTTTTCAATTAATAAAAATTCTAGGAAATCTACAGAACATGTTAAAGAACAATGAGACATCACAGAAACCAATGACTAAATAAGATTTCTTAATTTCGATGATAAGAATTAATTTGATTTTCTCAACCTGTTTCTTAACAACTAAATAGTTTATTGTAGAATTGTTGTTACATTTTTTTACGTCGTTATTGAATAATTTTTTAAAAACCGATTCTCAAAATCACACATCTAAAATGGACAATCTATGAAGATTTTACAGATTGAATTGACGCTCTCTGAATAAATCTGCACCCTAAAAACGTATAATATGTCTCAAATAAATCCTTTAAAAAATTCTCCACAATACTACATTCTTAGTTCAACTAATACCGTACATTGCCATTGAAAATGTGCAAATCAATAATCATTCCACGTTCTATATTCATTTTTAATCCTCTTAAGAATTATTTACAGCTAGCTGTCAACACATGCTATATAGTGTATTGTTCAATTAATAATTTATCAGTTTAAAATTTTATGAAGCTTGATTCTTGAAAAAAACTTGAAAAAATTTAAGAATACCCTTACCTGCAATGATAATTCTCGAGTGTCCTGTTCCTTCGGTAAGCAAACCAATCTCTACCTTAAAAGAATGACTTTTCACCTATTTAAATATTTGCATATTTCGATATTTTTTGGAATTAAGAATGTCCTTCAGGGCAAGAATTATAAATTCTTTCTCTCAAAATAATAATATGGTTTCACCAGAAAAACCTTGTTTCTAAATTGCATAAATAATTCTTAACATTATTATTATTTCCATTGCCTACTATGATATCGCAATGAGTTATCTGTTTAAAAAAGGGTCCCTTATTCAAAACAACCAGCTATGGTTAGATTAGTAAGGAAAAATATTTGTATTATCCTCTTGTGGAAGACGATGCCTGGCCGCCTTAAACAAGTTCCACAAGATTCAACGGAATGAGATAGAACGAATACGGGGCATTGTACTGACGGACGGTCTAACACGTGTGATACTGATATAGACTCATGTTCTGAACCCTCTAGTAATAAGTTATAAGAAATATAGATACTGGAAGTACTTTATGCGTTTTTATTAGAGTCTGACTCTCGTCCTCTATACTCTTATGATTATTAAGCCAAAATATATATCTATCTATCAAACATGTATTTTCGAAACAATTTCATTAGAAATAAACGGAAAATGTTTTTAAAAAATTACGAAATGAACATCAAAATGGATTTTCTGACAAAAAGGATATTATTTATACGACAGAATCCGGTCCTCCTCAACATTAATGAGGATTAAAATCCAATTTGTTTGTTCTTCCCCAAAAAATATGGGTAAATTATGTGTTACTTTTAATACGTAAACAATCCATTTCTTGGTATACAATAAATGTAAAATCCGTAATATGATACCAATTTTTAATCTGTATGTTGTATTGCTGTATTTCTAACCCCTATATCTTTGCAACCCAATGTCGTACACCTTAGATATTTCAATTGCTTAACCTGTTGATCTGGTTCCTCTATACCGCAGTCTATATCCTGGCGACATATACAACCCAACAACAGATCACAGATATACAGATCATTGGGACATTCACACTCTGTACCATTCATACTGTAACAATATTAATTATTCACACTCTGTACCATTCATACTGTAACAATATTAATTATGGAAAACAGCTTGTTTCGGCAACACAACTAATAAACAACTTTTCATTGATCCGATGAACTCAACTAAAATTTTTTTTAAAAAGTATTGTTAAAACACAATACACACACACAAAATCAAGCATAAAAGCATGGAAAATTAAATTTGTTGTTAAAATCGTTATTTACCAATGCTTTTCTGCTTATTGCATCGTAAATCTATAGCGTTTTCCTGGATGACTTTATACTCTGTGAAATTTACGCATCGAAAATTTTGAAGATTGAAGGGGTTGGATTTCATTCGATTATTCATTCAAATATCTGAAAGAAAGATATGAGTTAAGTAACCTGAGACAGGTACCGTCCTGGTATCCAAACGGACAATATGTTTCACAGAGGGGTCCGAAATAGTTTGCTGAACAGTAGCACGTTCCTTCTATGTGCGAACATAGAGCTGTTCCATTCTGGGAACAGGAACAGGAACTGGAGCAGTTGGAACCATAACTTCCTGACGGGCAGGGTAGACACTCCCCTAATTAATAAAGGATTAATAATAATTTGCATTATGCTAATTTGTAGGTGGATTTTAAAAGAGCAAATAAAAATTGTGTTAGGAACTTAGATATTACTTTTTTATAACAAGTTGTGGTAATTAAACATTGTTAATCCATACAAAAATCAATGAAGCTTAGTTTTTTAGTCCTGCGGATTAAATTCCATTTAGTCAGCAACCACACCAAAAAAATTTCGGTCTTTGAGAAATGTAAAAAATACGAGTCAACTGATATTACTGAGAATCGCTTTAAATTCAAAGTTTCCGTAGTTCCTAGCTCTGCCCTTTTTCGGACACGTTTTATGTAATAAAGTTTGACCTGTAATATAATGAGTAGAATACCCAGTGCTACAGTTGTTTTTGCCAGTACATCCTAAACCATAGGATCCAGGAGAACATTTATCCAGACAGTTCGGTCCTTGGAATCCAGGGGGACAGATACACAAACCAGATAGAGGATCACAACTAGATCCTTCACAATACAGATTAAACAGATAGAGGATCACAACTAGATCCTTCACAATACAGATTAAACAGATAGAGGATCACAACTAGATCCTTCACAATACAGATTAAACAGATGGAGGATCACAACTAGATCCTTCACAATACAGATATAACAGATCGAGGATCACAGATAATCGTTCACAATACAGATATAACAGATCGAGGATCACAGCTAGACCACAATTGATCTTTCAAAGCACTAACTTAACAAATAGAACACAATTTCTCATGATTATTCTGATGTTTACAAAACGTAAATTAAAATATTTTACCCGGTGCAGTACATTTGCAATTCATTTGGCATCCTTTCCCCCATTTATTTGGAGGACAACCGATTTCCTGAAAATTTTGTAACGTGATAAAATTCTAAAATATATTTCTTTAAAAATGCACAAATATTTCTTAAGACTAGTTTACTCACAGTAACAATTGGAATCACAGACAGGAGATAAAACACAAAATAAACTTAATTTATGGTTTACTTGCTTATACATATAAAGGTATTTCAGACGTTGTCAAAATAATTGAAACAAAATGTCAAAATGTTCATTAAAGATTAAAACAACCGCTAAATGTCTATTCAAAACGTTCCTTTTGAATTAAAGTTTGTATCTTAAGTCTACTAAACGAAATGAAGCAAACCTGAGTTTAATTGCGTTATGCCTAAATTCACCTGACAAGAACCACCACTATACCCGGCTTCGCAGTCACAGGTCTCAGAAGATACACAAGCTCCATGTACACACGGTGTACTGCATACTGGTGTACAATTACCAACCTGAAAAGAAAAACGAATAAAATTGTAGGAGTACTGGTTACCTATATTTAGTACAGAAGGAGCACTGGTATTCCTGTATATACAGTACAGTAGGAGTACTGCATCTTCCTTTATATATACAGTACAGAAGGAGCACTGGTCTTCCTGTATATACAGTACAGAAGGAGCACTGGTATTCCTGTATATACAGTACAGTAGGAGTACTGCATCTTCCTGTATATACAGTACAGAAGGAGCACTGGTATTCCTGTATATACAGTACAGTAGGAGTACTGCATCTTCCTGTATATACAGTACAGAAGGAGCACTGGTCTTCCTGTATATACAGTACAGAAGGAGCACTGGTATTCCTGTATATACAGTACAGTAGGAGTACTGCATCTTCCTGTATATACAGTACAGAAGGAGCACTGGTCTTCCTGTATATACAGTACAGAAGGAGTACTGCATCTACCTGTATATACAATACAGTAGGAGTACTGGTCTACATGTATAAGCAGTACAGTAGGAGTACTGGTCTACCTGTCTATGCAGTACAGTAGGAGTACTGGTCCACCTGTATATACAGTACAGTAGGAGTACTGGTATACCTGTACATACAGTACAGTAGGAGTGCTGGTCTATCTGTATATACAGTACGGTAGGAGTACTGGTCTACCTGTATATACAGTACAGTAGGAGTACTGGTTTACCTGTATATGCAGTACAGTATGAGTACTGGTCTACCTGTATATACAGTACAGTATGAGTACTGGTCTACCTGTATATACAGTACAGTATGAGTGCTGGTCTACCTGTATATACAGTACAGTATGAGTACTGGTCTACCTGTATATACAGTACAGTAGGAGTACTTTTCTACCTGTATATACCGTACAGTATGAGTACTGGTCTACCTGTATATGCAGTACAGTAGGAGTACTGGTCTACCTGTATATACAGTACAGTAGGAGTACTGGTCTACCTGTATATTCAGTACAGTATGAGTACTGATCTACCTGTATATACAGTACAGTATGATTTTGTCTACCTGTATATACAATACAGTATGAGTACTGGTCTACCTGTATATACAGTACAGTATGAGTACTGGTCTACCTGTATATACAGTACAGTATGAGTACTGGTCTACCTGTATATGCAGTACAGTATGAGTACTGGTCTACCTGTATATACAGTACAGTAGCTGGTCTACCTGTATATACAGTACAGTATGAGTACTGGTCTACCTGAATATACAGTACAGTATGAGTGCTGGTCTATCTGTCCTATATATCCAGTACAGCAGGTGGGCTGGTTTACCTGTATATACAGTACAGTATGAGTACTGGTCTACCTGTCCTATATATCCAGGACAGCAGGTGGGCTGGTTTACTACTCTGGTGATATTTTCCACTGTTATCTCAGTTTTCCAAGTGGTTTTTTCTATTTCACATCTGGTAAAAAAAATCTTTAGTATTTTTTGTCACATCAAATAACACATCTGATAATAATGATAAAAGTATTCCCCGCAGCATTTTTTATATTCATTAATATTTCAAACATCAAAAAGTTAAAGAGGTACGCGAGGCGCCTAGAATTTCTTAATCAAATTATGCTAATTCTTCTGTAATACCTGAGTGACCAGGACCAGCACCATTCCTGTTCTATTGTTTTAATTGGTACAAGATGGGATACATTAGTAGGGGTGGTTACTACATCCTTTATGTAGCAGACCTAAGTAAAAAACAATCGAAAAAGGTCAACTTAATAGGTCAAAGAGCAGAGAGGAGTGTTTTACAGCCCAAATTGCTCGAGGGAACACGAGGTAGAGTAATATTTTTTTATTTTGACGAAAAGGTAGTTTCATGTCAAATTAGATTGTACTAAACAATTTTTGAAATTTTGATAAAATCCTCTGTAAGTTAACTAAAAAAGCTACATACCTCGTCCACTTTATTCATTTGTACGCGTTGGACGCTCAAAATTAGCGGAATAATTGCTAAAATAATGAAAGGATCAGCTATTTAATTAAAATACCCTTCTTACTCTTAGTGCCCTTAATCTAGACCTAGAGGGAGGACAAATAATTGATATAGTATTATGGTCCCGAACTTTTAACTAGAAATGTCATAAGAAGAAGAAAAACGTCTCAAAAAAAGTATTGACTAAAATTAAAAATAGAAACCCATGTTAGTTTGATAAATTCCGATAGTATTATGTGATTAAGACGCCAGTTTTAATTAATTACCTGTTAGGACTTTCCTGATTTCGAATACATTCTCCATCTCACGCATTTCATAAATGTAAATATTTATATTCCTACCAAAAAGCTATTTATGCTAAGATTATCTAATCTTTTAATTAATTAATTAATTAATCCTTTATTACTGGCTTTAATTAGATCTTTTAGTAAGAATTCATTTTCAACAAAAAATAATTATTATTTCATGAAATGACTTTGAACAAACGCTTGTAGGGACTGTAAGTGTAATTGTAAGTGACCGTCGATTTGTAGAAGTTTCCCTGATTTAAAACAATACCCGTTATCCTTAATAATCGTTCATAAAAGCTTGTAATTGTTAAACACATGTTTTAGTATTCAGAAATTTATAATAAGCTTTTGGCGTGCTATAAGTTTAAAGGAAAAGAGTTACTCAACGATTAACTTTATTTAAAAACTTAACTTAACTCGTAAAATAATTGAATATATAACACATGATTTTATATCAGCTGATCTGGAAACTCCTCCTTGGATTTCTCTAGAATATTCAGGAAGACGATATTCATATCCGCCACAAGCTATCTATTAACTTTCAAGTTTTTCACAAATAAAAATAAATTAAAATTGATATCTAATTTATACTTGATCAGGCAAAGTTTTCGATCGGCATTGCTAACTTTGCTTGGATTGCGCTTACAGTCCCTTTAACGTCTCCTGCTTTGTGTGTTATAGATCAGATTTAATTTTTTAATTCATAAAACAAGGACAAGTTTCTCTTCTCACAAATTATTAAATCTATTAAAAAAGGAAGATTTTTATTTTTAAAATATTTGATGTCATTATTATTTTAAGTATTATTTTTTTCAGAAATATAACGGAACACTTTACACCGAAAGATTCATGCAAGTCAGATGTAGATTCAATAGATTTTATCGTAAAATAATATTACGTAATGACTCACTGGCACTTATTGTAAAGTAAAACTAGCTAGTTAACTGGCTCTAGGATATACAAGTGTTCCCAACAATTATATTCAACTGTTGTATTCAGAAAGCCCATATAGCTACAGAGGAATAAAGGCGGGGATGATGACAAAAAATACAAATTTTTCCTTAAGTTTAGAAAAAAAGATTTTTCTCACAAATCAAACTCTGCAGCAAAATTCCGATTTTTCTTTGTCAAAAATCTTGGGAAAATATTGACAATTCTAAACTTATTGAAATTAAAATATAATAGTTATTTTACAAAATAGCATTTCATTCATGCAGCTGTAGTCTTATATTGACATACCTTTATCTTTATCTTAAATATTCTTTGTTTTTCAGTATTGTGAAATTTAAATGGTGGATTTTGTTTAGATGTTTATTGGAGCAAATGGTTGCAAACTATTACATATTAAAGATTTTCTCCTAAAAATTCTATGTAGATTTCTACATACATTTTAACCACAAGATGCAACAATCTTCATCATCAAAATGTACAATGTACAATTGTAAATGCAAAAACCAGCGGGCCTATTTATTGGTTAGAGCATAAGATTGGAGAACATTTATTATTAACAATGTTTTGGGAAAGGAATTGAGTCTTTGCCACAAATCTGATTTTATAATCCCTATAATTTTGCCACCAAATGTCGTAGACCTTAGATATTTCAAGCTGTTAATTCTGTCAGATCAAATAATCTAAGTTTGAAACTTCAAAGGTTTACATTATTAGGTTGCAAAAATATAAGGATGAGAAAATTTAAGTTTGTGGCAAATAATAAGTTCTTTGTTCTCCCACAAAGCACTACAAAATAAGGATTAAAATCTAATAGTCACTAGTAGAGCAGGATTGGTAATTACAAAGTAGGTCGGATAATGCTAAGCGTGTGTGCCAAAAGTTTATCCTCCACCTGAGGCTAATCCTCAAGTACGCCCCTGCGTGTTATAGATCAAGTTGAAGCACTTCACTTGTTGTAGAAATAAGGCACTCATTTTCCTACCCAAGAGGACAAGAAAATAAACAACTAATGTTCCAGGTGTTTTTTCAGTAGCAAAATAAAAATTATTTGAACATTTGTTCTGTTGGTTATTTTAGTTTAATACACATTAAATAAAAATTAGACAAAAAAATTAGGAAATCCAAAGCAGTTTGAAAGAAAGGCGTAATATGGGTCACTTAAATATCAAAATAAGCAGTAAGTTTATTTAAGCTTATTTACAAAGAAACAAATTTTGTATTTGTTAATGAAAATGCCTGGGGCAAACATGGGTTTATTCTTTTATGTTATAAAGTTACAAAATAGATAACTTGTTTTTTATATTCACATTTTTAAAATTACAGGACTAGGGTTATTTTGTATTTAGTTGTTTGTTTAAAAAAAACATAAAAATAAGGCAGACAAATAAATGTCGCAAATAATTTCAAAGATCAGAAACGATTTTCAATTCGTCTCTCAATTGTCAAGAAATTCCGCGTCTTTTTGAATATCACTAAACAAAAATTTAAATTGTCCAGGTGTTTCACAAAGGTGTTTATTAAAAAACTTTTATCACAATTTATACATAAAATATAAAAATGAAGCTCACATACACACTTTTCATGCAATTTTTTTCCGAAAAAATTACCGAAATTTAAAAATGTAGAACCAAATTTTTCTAATTGTTTACAATTTCTGCATCTTAATTGTAATACAATTTTGTTAAAAATAAATATTAACATAACAAATATTAATTATCACATTGATTAGGCATTATTCACAATTCTTCAGGGACTGGTAAATCAAGTAGCTCAAGCCTAAAAATCGATCATCATTAATCAATCAAAAGTCTTCATCTAAATAAAAATGTCCCTGCGTGGTATCAGTTAACAAAAAAGTTATTTGCTAACAGCAATGTTTATTTATTCCCCCCTCGTGAGAGAAGGCTGCCGAACATGGAAAAATGAAACTGTTTTTAAAAAAGGGCTTTAATCAGAAAAGCTAAACAAATTCTTCCAATGAAACATTCGATCAAATTACTATTTTGGGATTCTGGGGATTTATGAAGCATTTTTAATAAATCCCATCCCATCCCATCAGAAGAGAAGGAAACATACTCATATTCATATTGAAAATAAGATCTCTATGTAATATTTAAACATTTCGTTTAAATATGTAATACCTAAGTCTCAAAATCTCCATATTCGCCTCGTTTAATTCAACAGACTTTTTATCCAACTCTAGCTTTAATTCACTGAACAGGAAAATTTAGTGGAGTTTAATTTTACAAAGGAACTGAATTTTTGCCACAAACTCAAATTTTCAAATATCCCTGAAGGTGTAAACCATTAATATTTTAAACTTAGACTTTTTGATCTAACAGAATTCATAGTTTTGAATATCAAAGGTCTAAACCATTGGGTTGCAGAAATATATAGGAATTAGAAAATAAGGGTTTGTGATAACATTCCTCAAAAAAAATTGTAGTTTTTTTATAAATGGTTAAATTTATTTTTAATATAGATCTTTATATAAGTTTTGTTTCCTACCTGTTTTCTTTACTTTAGATTAATTTTATAAAGCTTATAATTTGGATAAATGTTTGTTTTCCATTTTTATAAATAATTGTATTTGTATTCAACAAATTGCTTATAAAAGGGTTAAATAGGAATAAAAAGTCAATTACTTGAATTGATTTAAAGCTGCTTATTTAGTCCATGATGAATATTTAGATATAAGAATACAAAATTACAATAGTAATAGAACTATTAATAGAACTAAAGTGTAAAACGGGTACTTAAATGCGAACATTATTTGCAAAGGTTTGAATTAAAAGAAAAATTTTAATTGTTCATTAAAAACTTTATTCCTAAGATCATCTTCTCTTTCTACTCCCTCTTTTCTCTCTGCAACCATTGATATTGAGTCCTCTAGAACTGCTAACTTTTCCTAATTTTCAGATTTTTCTTTTCTTAACAGGATTACCCAGAATTGTTTTTAAAGTTTAAAAGATAAAAAATATTATGATTGTCACTCAGTAACAATTGTTTATTTACGTTGTGAAAAGTGAACTGGCAAGCCAAGTAAAGAAAAAAACATTTAACTTTAGTCAATAAAACAATTAACAAAAAAACTTCGGTGAATAAGAAGTTAAAATATTGTCTCAAAATCATTACTATCAATAAAAATAATAATTTAACGTTAAGAAGTTGAAATATATTAAAGTTTTTACTATTTGACCTGTAAAGCTGCATGCAGTTTGTATTGCAGCTCTCTATTTCTCTGTCGTAGTGCAAGGTTTTCTTGACGAATTTTTGTTGCTCCCCCCTCACAGACCTTTTGAAAGATTATTATAAGTGAATTTAAGATACTTTTGAATAATATGTTAAAAATAAAATTAAATGTAATTCAAGTTCATATATACGATATCAGACATATTGAATTAATAATACTTTAACGTATTTAAAGAATATTAAAAAATATGCTTTTGTTTTCATCGGTAAGAAAATAAAAAGGCAGCAATTTAAAAGTGTTTACCTCAAGTTTAACGGTGTAGGAGAAATAGTTTCCACAAACTGACAAATACTTCATATTTCATATTATTTTTTACTACACTAATGTAAAGGTTAGAAGAAAAAGAAAGATAAACTAATGACCTATGATGTCTCTAGGTTCACTGTACTTTTCAAAAACTTAAATTTTAGATCTTAGTTTGGTTTAAAAAATGACTTTTATAAAGAAATATTATGTTCCAGGCAAAGCTGGGTTCACAGACTGGTTTTTATGATAAAAGAAATTAAATCTGGGAGCATATGAGGGTTTAAAATTAACAGCGTGTTTAAATTTACGTCTTTAATTTGGCATAATACGGTTTTTGAAACAATTGACTTTATATACTAAAAAGAAATACTAAGAAGTCAGATGAAAATATATAAACTTGTATTAAAAAAGAAAATGAAAATTTCAAAGAATGGAAATATTCCTATTAGAATTAGTGAGGTCCCAAAAACTATAGACCAGGGAGGAGGATATACTGTACTACTTCTCTCATTCTCTGGATAACTGGACTTTTTTATTTATATGTTTAGAAGGATTTGTCGGATATTTATGAAAAGAAATAACTAACTCTAAAATCGTAACTTAGTTCAAAATATTTAGTTAAGCAGTTTGCCTGGAGCAACTATAGTGTCGTTAATAAATACATGAAATACTTTAATCTTTTTTTGCAAATAAAATTCAGTTTAGTACTAAGAAAGCCACCTATAAAGTCATATTGTTAAAAGTAAAAAGGAATTGAGTTTTTGTCACAAACTCTGACAACCCAATTTCGTAGACTTAAGATATTTCAAACTATCAATTCTATTAGATCAAATTAATCTAAGTTTGAAATATCAAAGATTTACATGATCAGGCTGAAAATATATAAGGGAGATGAACATTTGAGTCTGTTGCAAAGATTTAATTCCTTTCATAATAATACATCTTTCAAGAGCTGTCGTAGAGTGAGAACCAGAAAACACTGGAGAAAGAAGAACGTAAACAATATTTAAGTATAATTAATGTTGTTATAACGCAAATAGTTTTACTACAGTAGCTTCAAAATCGCTAAATAAATGAAATAATTTATAAACACTGCTCAGTTGATCGTTGTCAAGGTTATGAGACAACTTAAAATAATATCTAAAAGTCAGTTCAATACTTCTCAACTGTAGATTTTTAGGTTTAGAAAGTTAGCAAAACTATTAACAGTAAATAATGAATAACCTTCCTTAATTTCTCTAAAAGTTGAACTTGCCTTCTATGCTTCATTTTCTTTTAGAATTTGTCCTAAAAAATCAGAGTGTACAATTCGTTAAGAAAACTTTTAACACTTAATTTTAAAATTTTAAAGTTTTTTTTTCTTCAAAATATGGTTTCTTTTCATAAAAAGCTTAAATGTATGTGAGGGTAAAGATCGAATATATCACACTTTCGTGCGTCCTCATTATTGCGGTCCTTTTTACCAATTATAAATGTTTCGTAAGTAGAAGATAAAATGGATTGTATTCAGGCAATATATCCGAGGGAAGGTGGATGGAAGCAATTTAGGGGATTATTAGTTTTGTTTCTGATGTGTTTCAATATTTTAACTTTTTAAAATTTTTAAAAATCTTTTTTCAAAAATTTAAAAGAATCTAGTTTTACTGTTGAATCTTTTCAATAATTTAATGAACCCCATAGCTGGATAAATTAACACGTTTCAATTTTATTCTATTCTATTATTACGCCCGGTATAGTAGTATCTCGCCTTCGGACCGATGATAAAGAAAACCTCTGAGTATAGTAGACTGTACTTTTTATGAAGTTATGTACGTATTTTTAATATTTACCTTATTCTAAATATGTTCCCAGTGTACGTATCAAAACATCAACACTGACTATATTTAAATTCGAAATCTTTAACTAGTACTGTCAGCAATGTGTTCTAAGAAACTGAAAACTGTAGATAGTCGGTTAAGATCCAATTTCAATCCAAACACTTCTAAATATTTCAGCGGACTTTATCATAGGGTTAGTTTAAGTTAAAGATAAATTAGAATAAATCATAAATTCATCCTAAATCTTATAGTAAAATCCGAAAAGATTTGTTTATACTAAAGTTAAATGATTTGAGTCTTTGCCACAAACTCTGAATTTCTAATCCTTATATCTTTACAACCGTCGTGGGCTGAGACATTTCAAACTATGGTTTCTGTAAGATCAAATGATCTAAGTTTGAAATATCAAAGGTTTGCATCATCAATTCGCAAATATATAGGGAATTGAAAATTTTAGTTTGTGGCAAAGAATCAATTCCTTTGTCATAAATTTTCTAATACCTATATATTAAACCTTCTTCTTAACATCTTTATAAAGGTTTAACATTTACAATGACACATAAATGTTAAACATTTTTAATATAAAAAAATTTACGTTTACTGTATAAAAATCCTCAAACTTGTTTATTTTTCTGTTTTTAGAACAGATTTTTATTTGGATATCAAAATATTTGGATATCAAAATAAAGATTTTTGTCATTTAAATTGTTAAAAGGGCGAATTAAATTACAATGTGTAAATATATGGTTGTTTAAGAACAAGAAAGCAGTAGGCCCATGGATACAGAGGTCACAATACAACTTTTAAACATTCCCTGGATTCTTTCAGTTTTAAAACCAACACGGACACAAATATATTAGATTTTAAACTCTAAAATAATTTCCATGAAATCGAAAAAACATGCTGTGCAACATTTTAGCAGTTCTCAAAATATCTATGCATGCATGGTTAAAGTGAATAGAGATTAGTCAAAAAATGCAAAACATTGAAGAATAATGACTCCCCTTAACCTTGCAATATTTTCTTCAGGTAATTATGAAAATGGAAAACGGTCAAAGGCTTCACATGTGAATCCTTAAAAATATAGACATCCCTTAAATTTTTTAAACCAACGAATATTTTAGCTATTTGATGTTTACTGTTTATGAAGAAAAAAGGACAATTTTAATTAATCGCTTTTGAGTGGGTTTTACATAGACTGGAAATAAGTAGGAAACCATTTAGATCTATAAGATGTAATATTATTACAATGATTCTTATTTTCAAAAGAGTCTATTATTTACAAAAGAAGAAGTTGGCTTGTTTTATTTAGTTAATATTTAGTTAATTCGCCTGAGGGCATGGTGAACACTGATAATTCTAGAATACGGCCTCGCCTTTCAAATCTAAGGGAACTGGGCTTTTGCCACAAACTCTGATTTTAAAATGCCAATATATTTGCAACAGAATGTCCCCGACATCTATATATATACTTTGCTTGTCTGCTTGTCTGGGTGGGTGTCTGTTTGTTTGTGTCCAATAAACATACTAACGGCTGAACCGATCTGGCCCAAATATTTTGTGGGACATCGCGTGACGGTTTATGGATGATAGAATTTTCAAAAAATTTGCCTCCATCAATTTTTTTTTTAATTTTGAATGTCCACGAATTTTTTTTTTATAAAATACGCGAGATTTTTTGTTTGTTTCTGTTTTACAATGTACACAAAGGAACATGTTCACATGGAAATAGAAAATGGGCGCGAAGCGCCCTAAAAGCCTAGTCTATATATTTTTATATACATTGCTTGTCTCTCTGTCTGTTTTTTAGTCAAAATCTCGTGTGATGATCAAATTTTCTAAAATTTGCCTCTAACAAAATTTTAAAAATCCACAAAATATTTTTTATAAAATCCGCGAATATTTTGTCTTGTTTTTGTTTTACAATGCATACAAAGAGAACATGTTCCCAATTGCAATAGAAGATGGGCGCGAAGCACCATATAAGTCTAGTTATTTATATTTCTGTTTATGAATTCCCTAAGATCAAATAGTTTAAGTTTGAAATATCAAAGGTTTACAATATCAGGTTGCAAAGTATAAGGATTTGAAAATTTGAGTTTGTGGCAAAAACTCATTTTCTTTGAAAAGAAAGAAGAAAAAGGATTAAGACAGATTAAAAATTTTAGTAGGTGCAGTGGCTGCAGTTTGTTTACTGATATTTATAGGAGTTCTTGTAGCACATTACAAGCCAGGTATTTTAATGTTAATGTTAAAGTTATTCTTTACTTTTTGAGTAAGATTTTACCAGTCATGTTTTATCATATTATGTACATAATACAAAAAGATGAACATCACTGTTATTCTTTTTTTAAAGCATATATTACGTATTTGTACAAAAATGGCATAAAAAAGTAAATTTAAAATTAATGTTTGCATTGAAATACATATTGTCCGATGAAGGGCTCTTACATCTTCCACTCTGCACCCCGCTATAACCCCCTTTTTCAATGTCTTTCTTGTCATTTTTATTAAGGTTTATTTTTGTATCTAAATAAACTTAAGAAGCCATTAGATGTTAGATCAGCCATTCAAACTTTAGATAGGGGTTTCCTCCTCTTTAATAATCACAACACTCCTGCGGGCCTACAATCACAATCACAATCAATATGCCATTATTATTTTTAGTTTGCACTTTTAATCCGTGGGAAGAAGCTAGGTTAGCTCTTTCAAAGGAATTGAGTCTTTGCCACAAACTCTGATTTTCTAATCACCATATCTTTGAAACCAAACGTTGCAGACCTTAGATATTTCAAACTATGAATTCTGTTAGATCAAATAATCTAAGTTTGAAATATCAAAGGTTTACAACATCGAGTTCTAAAGATATTGAAGTTTAAATATTTGATTTTGTTCCAAAGACTCAATTCCTTTTGGGTCAAATAATAGTTCTTTTCCTTTATACAACAGTTTAATCATATCTAAGAATACATTTTTGACATTGGACTTATCTTCTTGTTTGCATTTCTGGTTCAAAATAAAACAAATGAAATACTTATTTAAAGATGTAATTTGAGTCAATTTTAGATCTTTGCCAGAGTTTAAAGCTACCTAAAACTAACACCTCAGAAGTACAAGTTTTAACTCCAGTCAGCATGATATCTCCTAAACCCCCATCCAGGTACATACAAAATTCAAAATATCAAATTAAGGCAAATTAAATATTTAAGAATAATCAATTAGAATAATTTAATGAAGTAATAAGGATGAATGACAATAGATACAAATTAAATATTGGTTGAGATATGAAACGATTGATAAAAATCGGAATCCACGCAGAACCTAAAAATGCAGCCATATTAAATTTATTCAGAACTTTTTTCATATCATACACAATCTTTCATAGCTAAAGTTTCCTTTGGACAAAATACTTTTAGTTAAATTTAACAATAAGTATTTTGGCAAATTTTTCTTTCTGCAGAATTCCACATTTATTTTTAATATGTTTTAGAAGTACATTTATTGTTTCTAGTAGTATATACATGATAAATAACGAGTTTATGAAAGGAGAGGAAGTTTAGTAGGTCTTCTCTGGTTCCAGAATCCGAAACTACTGATTTGCAGATTTTATAATACTCGTTCGGGGTTTTCTTCCTCTACAGTGTTGATATATCTACATATTATTAGGAATGTAAGTACTGCTGGACCCAAAAAGTATATTACGCTTGAGGAGCATCTTCAAATGTTCGATAGTCCTGAAAGGACAGGTCAGTATAGAAAACTTCTCACATTTTCAGTTTTAAAATATAACTTAACCCCCCCCCCCCCGAATGGCGAAAGACCTAAGCTAAAGCTTAAATAATGTCTACCCAGTTTTATGCGGAAAGAAAGAATATTCTAAACACCTTCTTCGAAGTTCAAATTTTTATACAACAGTTCTTGGAGAAAGAGAGGAGAAAACTGGTATGACGTTGGAGTTTATGCCAGAGGATAATACAATTATACAGGTTCCTTTACCTTCCACAACTTTTATCATGATTCATTTTGTCATTTGTCACTATTCCAGTCTTACGTGTAAGCATATTTTGAACGTCTTTTTCAGATTTTAAAAGAAAAGAAAATTTATAAAGTTAAAAAAATAGTATCAAGATATCTAAAGGTCGAAAATTAAATGAAAATCTATGCTGAAATATAATAAAGTGCTTCATTGAATATATATGTATATACGTTTATTGCCATTAAATAAAATTTTAGGTTGAAGGTACGCTCAATCGAATAACAAGAATTTTAAGGTAAGGTATCTGATGTAGGTAAAAACATGAAGTGAGACGCTTTTTTCATTTCACTTGCTGATATTTTTTCTTCAATATGTTTATAGATGAGACTAAAATTTAGCCGTATTTACATGATAAATCATCAGTGACTGAAAAATTGTCAGAATGATGCCATTTAGCAAGTATTTCAACTCAAATTTTTAGATTTTTGTATGATCTTCAATTTCTTAGTCCTTAAAAAGTTAACTAAATTAAATAAATAGCTGAGTTCTCTGAATAGCATATGGTTGATTTGTTTAGAGAAAAAAAACGATGATGTTTATAATTTAAAATTATAATTAAAATTTAAATTATAATTTACAAAAAAATCCACGTTTTTAGAACTAAGATATTTATTGNACAAAATTCAGCAATAAATTATGTCTCAGCATCCCAATTTTACAATACACATTGGAGAACTCTTTCAAGTAAGTTATTGACAGTAGAATTTTGTAATTTTCTTTTGTAATTTTGTAATTTACAACTAAATAATATCTAAAAATTAACATTACAAAAATACATCTGTACGTTGCAACAGCTACAAATTACATATTCATAGTTTTCTGGTTCTCACTGTACAATTGGTAATTTCTGGATTTTTACGAGTAACAATAAAAACCTTGATTTTTAAACAGCCAGTAAACACTACACAGTCAGTTGCCCTGTTCGAGTTATTTATAAAGATCTACATAGTTGTGAAAATTATTGAATAATCAGGATAAAGTCTTGATTTATGTTGTTCCTCTCCATCACATGGTGTTTGACGAGATCAAGGACTACATCAAGCAGAAGGATTCAACACTTCCTATACTCACACAGCATCCAAGATTTATTAGGTACAGGGCAGAACTATGACAGATGGGGAGGGTTAAATCATCAATGGTCGTGTATTAGGGTTTCGAAATTTTCGTTCAATCTCTTTAGCGAAAATTTCGTTCAGGCAACGAAAATGTGAACAAAAATGAAAATTTTCGTTTAAATTTAAATTTTTTCGCGAAAATTTTCGACCTTTCGTTTAAAATCGTATTTCCCGGAGGTCTAATGATGTCCCACAAAAAATTTGGGCCCAATTGGTTTAGCCGTTTTGACGTTTATTGGATACAAACGAACAGACAGACAAGCCAAGNCCCCCCCCAGCCGTGATAGGATTAGATTTTCAGGTTGTCATTAAAGTCAGACATCCAACAATCTTCTTGACGCGAAAAGGGAAAAAAATCGATTTTTAACGAAAATTCAACGAAAATTTCGTGAAAATGGATGAAATTTTTGCGAAAATGAGGTCGAAAATATTGTCGACGGTACCATTGAAATTCGCGATAATTTTGAACGAAATTTGTTCGTTTGTTCATTTTCGAAAATTTCGTCCAACGAAAATTTCCTTGGAAACCTATCGTGTATGCATGTAATATCTATTTTACAGATACTTGGGTACCTGCTTCAATCAGGAAACATGTCAAGCATACGTGATCAGGAACAGGCTCATTACATTTCAATTATTTTGATCAGATAGAATATAAATGAATCATTTGGAAAGATAACTTTCCTTTGTCCATTTTTTCGTTGATCTTAATTTTGAAAAATTAAAGAAAAGGTTTTGCAAAATGACATGAATGATGTAATACTGTTATAAGTGATTATATGGCAGGCTGTACACTTTTGGATATGCAAAAAAGTGCAGAACTTAGAAATTTACTCAGGTTAATCTTTTTACTAAAATTACTCAGGTTAATCTTTTTACTAAAATTACTCAGGTTAATCTTTTTACTAAAATTACTCAGGTTAATCTTTTTACTAAAATTACTCAGGTTAATCTTTTTACTAAAATTACTCAGGTTAATCTTTTTACTAAAATTACTCAGGTTAATCTTTTTACTAACATTTCTCGTGCCGATTTTTTACTGAAATTTTACAAAAGAGTGTTTGCCACAAACTCTGATTTTTAATCCCTATAGCTTTGCAACCCAATGTGGTAGACCTTAGATATTTTAAACTCTGAATTCTGTTAGATCAAATAAATTAAGTTTAAAGTATCAAAGGTTTAAACCATCAGGTTAAAATACATAAGGATATGAAAATTTAAGTTTGTGGCAAAGACTCAATTCTTTTGTAATTGAAGATTCTTATTTTTAAAATAATTTATGATTTAAATACAATAAAGAATTGGTGAAGAGGAGAAGATCCAGGGATCTGTAGATTTAGCGGAAGCCGCTTTTTTTCTTCACAATTTATCCCAACCCTTGGTTCATCGACACATAGCAGCGAGGTACTAAATTCTGGTCTTGTTTCCTTGCTGTTTAGCTAAAAAATTGACCTAAACAAACAATTATGAACGATAGTTCTTACGATAAAAGATTATTACATATATTATCTACATAAATTAGAAATAAAAGTTATATGAAATAATTGTATTTTTAGAAATATTTTGATCGATGGAGAGACATTAAGATTTCGATTACGAGCTGCTGAGATACAGGTAAAAATAAAAAAGCTTTTATTGAAGCTATCAAAAAGCTTTTATTAATAAAAATTACAAACTTCAAAATTCTTGGCATTAGGATATTCACGTTTTGCATTTACAAATCTAAAACAATTCAACACCAGTACAAATCATACTCGAGACAAAATATTAATGTAAAATTTAAGCGACATTATCTCGAAGCTCCTCTTGCTTTAATTTAACGAACTTGTATGAGAAAGGCAAATTTATTTAATAACACTTAGAATTTAATCTGTCACTAGAGGCCTTGTTCGTATTTAAAGTACGTAAATAAGTACAGAGCCATTCCAAATTAAACGACGTAAATAAGTACAGAGCCATTCCAAATTAAACGACGTAAATAAGTACAGAGCCATTCCAAATTAAACGACGTAAATAAGTACAAAGCCATTCCAAATTAAACGACGTAAATAAGTAAAGAGCCATTCCAAATTAAACGACGTAAATAAGTACAGAGCCATTCCAAATTAAACGACGTAATTAAGTACAGAGCCATTCCAAATTAAACGACGTAATTAAGTAACGAGTCATTCCAAATTAAACGAGTTTAGAGCAAAAATGTTTATCTCAGATTTTAAGCAATCATATGTTTTACAGAACAATTCAACATACCTTTAATTACGATAAGGCAAAGTCTGACCTGTATTTTGTATGAATTAATTGGTTTGATTTAGAACAGAGTTGAAGACATGATTTGGTGTGTAAATCATGGAGGAATAAAGGATTATTTAGATAGGTAATATTACCAGAAACTCTTTCAGAAATTTTAACTTATGCAGTTTTCCTTCCAATGAATATGAGTGGTTTTATTTTATTTAAATATGTTAGTGCAAGTTAAAAAGAGACAATGTTTTAAGAAAAAATTACTTCTAATACTTTTATCAAAAAAGGAAGATAATTTTTTCTAGAAAGTGTACAGTACAACTGTTAAATCTTAAAAAAATAAATGATTGTAATTATGTTTACATAATATTCACTTCAATTCATAAGTTTAACAAGTGCATGTACGTTATATCTCAAGTGAATTCTGCGTGATAATGTTTTCAACCCGTTTTTCAATTCAGGAGTAATATGCTTCATATTGAGCTAGCTCCAGAGATACTTCTTCTAAATCGTGCACCAGATTTAAAATCAGATATTTGGGCGCTTGGTGCCACCATCCTGGAGATCTTACTGGAAAAGGTCTGTTTTGCAATGTATTCCGTTATGAGGAATTTTTATATTCCGTTTTGACGTTTATTGGATACAAACAAACAAACAGACATGCCAAATTTATATATAGATTTAGGTTTGTTGTACTAATTTTCCTAAAATTTTTGTTTAGAAATTGTGGGATATAAGTACCCTAAAAAAGACTGAAGAAACTAAGAACATCGATTCTAACACATTCGATATTCTGAGGTATGTTTTAACTAAAATATGAAGTTGACAAGTGATACATTTATGAAATCGCCTTGGCTCTTTTTATAATCTTTATTTCTTCGTGCAAAACCAAATATGATTATTTTGTTGCGAAATTTGTAAATATATGTTTCCGATATTTTTTCAATTTTCTTTTTTTTAAGGCGAGCGATGGAGCGCCGACTATCGCCAAGTATTTTAGGTGAACTGGAGAAATCAACTCAAAAGCTAAAATTTCTCTCTGACTGTTTCCAGTATTCAGCCGTTGGTAAGAGAAAGGAACTAATTACCCTAATAAAAGCTTTTTAATCTCTATATTTTGGAACCTACCTCTCGGGAAAATTTTAGATTTTTCAAACTTTAGCTTTTTGATCTCACAGAATTCATAATTGAAAATATCAAAGGTTCAAAATATCAGGTTGAAAAGATATGGGAGTAGAAAATTTTAGTGTGTGGAATATGGATGAGAAATCAGTTTTCTTGTCAAAAATGTCGAAAGATTCCTGTGTACTGTAGAGCATAATTTTTTGCTGAGCAATATAGCAGAATACTTAATCCGGCAAAGAACAAAATGTTACAGTTTGGTATGTTTTAATTCCTTCCGTATGCAATTTTTAGTGATCAAGTATCTGTTTAGATTGATATTTTTTTTACAAAATTAAGAATGGGAATAAGAAATCAAATGTATAAATGCAATTTTGAAATATCAAGTTTCTTTGAGGAAAACACGTCAGTAATTATCAGATAACGTTCCAGAAATAGCCAGAGTTCAGCCTGCGTTGCACCCCACAGATAATATTGACATTTTCAAACCCTTCATACTCACTATTCAGGTTGTGCAATACAATTTTTATTCCTTCCTCATCAATCTTCATATTTAATCTCAGAAATATGGAAATCTCTATAATATCTGAAATCAATTAAAGTCAATATTTGGGTTTAATCTTTAAATTGAATCTTTAGGATCATTGGCATTTCAACTTTTTCATCAAATAAATTATAATAATAGATGTATATATATACAGGGTGTCCCAATAAACATGGGAATTCAGTGACGAATTCGATATCGTCTTCTTACATAATTCTTTGATTTAGTATAGTGATCCCTACTGAGAAAGCTGTAATCTGTAAGAGTTTCGTCTGCTATGTTCACATTTTTTTGTTTATATTTTCACTGCATACGGTTGTACTTAGTAAAACAAGAAAATTGCAGTAAACAAACAGAGTAAACTTGACCGTCTTCACTGTTCATCTTGCGGAGACATTATAGACACACCTTTACAGTCTTTTACCCTTTTCATAAAATAAACTCTAGCAGACATAATAATACTATGGCTTTTGAAATTAGGTATTACAATACAAATTTTAAACAAAGACGATATCCAATTCGTCACTGAATTACCATGTTATTTTGGGACACCCTGTATCACTATTAATTGGACAAAAGAAGAAGGTCAAATTTCTGCAACATTACTGCTACTTATCTGAGGAGGGATCCCTTGTATTGTCAATATTGGGATCAATTTAATCTTTTGTAAATCTACCGATATCCAACGAAGTGGCTAAAATTTTGCCAATCAGAGTGTCGTCTGCAGAAAACAATTAACCAATCAGAAGTCAGAGAATTTTGCGTTCAACCAAGGAGAACAGAGAAATAACAAAAATCGAAAATTAAGAGATCAAGTAGAAATTCAAGTGCCCACTGTGGATATCGATATCAAGCAATCGGGGTTCATGGGTATCCAACACCAAAATGTCCAGCTAAAGTTACAGAAATTCAAAATATTTTTATTCTTCCTAATTACTCTTAAATAAAAAAAGCTGTGATTGAAAACAAACAGGTTTCAATCTTACAATTTACTTAAGTTTGACGTGCTATGTATATCACTGCCATCTCAGAATGTCAGGGATTATGAAAGCTCTACTAAATTCGTACCGGTTCGACCCTATCCTCGTACTGATACTGTGATTAATTCCGCCACAGGCCATGATTGGCTATATTTGAACATTCCATTAATAGTATTTAAAAAAATTGTTTTCGCCGTATACGTCCATAGCTTGTCCTATGACAGGGATTTGTAGATATGTATGTAATGAATCTAAAAGGCCCCGATAAATCTCCGAGTACTTGACTCTTAGTCTAATGTCAATCTCTCTGACTCTATCTCCAGCCCAAACTCAAGACTCTATACACGTCCGTCTAAATCGCCTATTCGTACTATACTACTTTATTAAATACAGGTAAATACGGGAAGGGAATGGGCGGTCAGGGTCAAAATGAAACATAGATATGATAGATAAACGAACATAGATAATAAAGATATTACTAGCATGATTACATAATTCATTACATGTATCTACTATCTAGTTTGCAGTGTTATATAATACAATATATATATATATATATATAATATATATAATGTATATATATATAATATATATTGGAAGAAATATATATTTAAACATCTAAAATGTATATTTAAACTGAAAAAGTTGAAATATATATATATATATATATATGTATATATATATATATAAGAATTAAGATTATTGAAAAGAACTAAAAGGATAAAAGTTCTAAAAAATTGATAATTATTTCTTGTTATTTAGAGCGACCATCCTCCACTTTTATATTACGAGGAATGCACCACTTTCAAATAGAGGTAAAATTCAAAATAATTTTCTCAGTTAAAAAATCATATCTGGAGTTTTAGCATCTTTCCAACAATAATTAAATCTATACTAGTAGGTTTCTTCTTTAGTTAACTTTTCGATCAGACAGAAACATTTCCCTGGAATTAAATGAGTCACTACAAGAAAGAGCGGATCGGTTTAGATCTACATATGTTTTCTAGTTTTAACAGAATTTAGCAGCACCCAAATTAAAAAAATGTAGGCAAAAAGATTATCAGAAGAAGATGGTGTAAAAACGAGTTTGCTCATGCCTGGCAAACGTATCCCTGTATCTAAAGCAATTCCACTTGATCCGCTTGTGAGACAACAGGTAAAGAAATAGACCAATTTTTCTTAAAATATCTTTTAAAGTTTAAATTATTTTTTAAAGGTTGAATGGAATGTTCGACAAGAAGCAGGATTAAAACGTCGGACTTTGCTAATTGCAAACAGGTGTTTTTCCAAGAATAAAAGGATCATTTGTTTCCCATACATATGGAATGAATTGAGTTTTTGTCACAAACTTTTATTTTCTAATCACTATATCTTTGGAAACCGATGCTGTAGACCTTTGATATTTCAAACTATGAATTATGTTAGATCAAATAATCATAGTTTGAAATATCAAAGGTTTACATTTTCAGATAGGAGCGATATAGGGATTAGACTTTTTGAGTTTGTGACAAAAACTCTTTATTTCAGAAACTATTTGGGTAAAGCGTGGCCCTCATTATCAGCAAATCCTTTAAATGACATCAGAGATGTTGGAAATGCGTTTAGCAGGCAAAGAGCAATTTGATATTTATTTCATATATTTACAAAGCAAACCAAGTACTTAAGTAAATCCTTCTAAAAAAACTCTTATCCTTAATATTTAACTAATTTTTTAGAGGAGGGTACGGAACTGACAATAGTTTTGAAAATGTTGGCTCAAGCTCAGATCTAAAATCAATTCTGACAGCTTACGTTGACGCAGGTTTTTGTCACAAAAATAGTTTTTGATTTTTTTTGCGATTCTTGTTAACGTGTGATATCTTTCTTCGATTCTTGTTAACGTGTGATATCTTTCTTCGATTTGTTGTAACTAAGCTTTAGCTTTCATTATTGTTCTTTCAAAGTTTAAAAAAAGTGTTTTCTCTAAAAAACCCCCCCCCCCCCAAAAAAAAATAATTCTTGTATTTTTTAGTAAATAAAGATCCAGAAGATGTTGATATTATTGTATTCTATTATTCTGGTTACGGCCTTGAGGTAACGAAAAAAAAATATATTTTGAAGTAAGGATAGGTAAATTTGATCATTAATAAGCGCGCAACACCAATTAGTTTTTGCAAAAAATTATTTTACCATAAAATAACAGACAGTTTCTCGAGACCTACATAACAAAAATTATCACTGCAAAAACCAAAAAACCAATATTAAATTATTATGATAGTAAATTTTACAAGCTTGGATATACAGGGTATTATTTAGTCAATGGCTTATACTATATATTTTACCGTTAAACAAATATTATGTACAAACATCTGAAAGAACAAACTACGGAATTTGAGAATAAAACAAACAAAGAGTTCAGCTATACGTTAAACACATCTTTTATTTTCAGGTTTGTGTGTTAATTATAAAGTTTTTATAGACTGTACCTGAAAATATTGAGAAGAAACGTAAATATGGGATATTTACAGACAGGGAGGGAATTATTTACGATCTAGCTTTAGGTATATACAAACTCATAAATCAAAATTGTAATACGAAATGTTGAATTTGGATGGGCTAATAAAATAAGAATTTCAGTTATGTGCAATGAAACCATGTTTCCAGTTGCTACTCTACAAACTCTAATAGCTCAGCTTAATTCAAGGTAAAGAGAACTTAAATATTACTTTTATGTTGGTTTATGTTTCGCTTACATAATGCCGATAATGCAGCATTGATCATTGAAATCCTAAAATGATATTTTGATAACAGCTATTTTTTATATATACACTACAGCTCAGCAATAATAGATAAAATGACAAAACGCTAAAGGAATAAAAAGTAACATATAGAAATTGTTTTATTTGTATCTTTTGCAATTATTCGTTGTTTTTCATCATTTACTTTAAGCTGCAGCTTCTTTGTTCAAGTAAATTGTTCTAAATGATTAAAATATTATTCTGATAATATTTCAGAGTTAAAAGAAAACTACTTATTCTTGACACACGACATTATTATCCTCAAGGTTAATTTTATTCTTTTTTATTCTTTTATTTTAATTTTATATTTAACCCTGGACATATTATAAGAGATATCTTTTACAGAGTTTATTTTCTCAATTTATGTTATGCTGCTTTGAAGTTGATATATTTTATATTCTATAGTTCAGTTCATGGTTGTCAAGGTTATTTTGTACACATATACTTATATAATACACAATCACGTTAATCACGTTACATTTATATTAATAATAAAAAGTATATACAATATCGTAATGTCACCGATTTTTTTTTGGAGAAAAGCGTAATTTCAAGTGACCCTCATGTGCAAAGATTTCAATGCCCGATTTACACAAACATTTATCTTATATCTGATTCTCTAGTTGGACCAAACAAAGCTTGTAAGGGTAAATTGTAAATCGACCAATGCCATCTTTGCATGGGGGGTCATTCGCAACAACGCTTATGCATTTCCTTTAAGAAATAGGTATACTCTGGGGTTTCATCAGCTCCTGTGACTCCAGGTAATTTAATTTTTATCATAAAATTATTTCATATCAAATATGAGTAAACTTTTTATCTTTAGTCTAACAATCTTAATTTAATGCATGGTACATTGATATTATAAATTATTTTGAATAGTCTTCCATCATATTAAAGATTGCATTCTGAATGGACAAGTAAATTTATTCTACAGGGAGTGTTAATTCCCACTTTATGTCCCTGGAAGAGAGAAATTTTATCTATCCTGGTCCACCTTCATCAGGTAATTCAACATAATAACAATTACAAATATTTGGAATCTGCATTGGTCAAAATTATGTTATAAACGATGCATTCAGTTAATCAGCAGTTGTTGTCGGATAGGAACAAGATTCTGACGATGAACAGATTATAGACAACGGAATAACCCTCGAATCAAAATCGATAATGCAGAAAACTCTTTATTTCCTAAAAAAAAATAAAATAGATAATAATGCACGAGTTTGTTACAAAGTTTTATAATTTTACAATGAAAAGTCCCCCCCCGCGGTATATTAATTCTGAATCTGTATAGCTATGATCTAATTTGTTATCTATAAAGGAGAGAGCACTAAGTCGAGAACTACAAAGTATGATTGGGAAGTTCCCAAGATTCCTGAGGAAACTACTGAGACCCTGAGTACAATGTTTACTATCCGGTAATATCGTATTCTTTAATTTGAATAAATCGTTGAAACCTGTATCAATGCAAACCAAGATGTGCACGCTATACCGCAAAGCTCGAGCAGTTTATTGCCAATTACTCCTTTTGAAACAAGCTCGTTGCTTTTTTTAGGTGAAACCAAAGGCTAAGTCAATGCATGTTATCTAAATAATTGATCGATTAACATTCAGATATGTTTTTATGTCCTACGTATGTTGCATGTTTTTGTTTACCGTCTTTTAAAGACATTGAAATTTAGTTTTAAAAGAATAAAATGTAATACTTGTGTGATCAAATCTTTAAGCACAACACAACCAATGTTGATATTTTGATTCGATGAAACCAAAGCAGGAGGTGGGGGAGGGGGGGGGGTATGAGCCCCCATAGCCCAATCTAAGTACGCCTTAGTATCAGTAAATTATTATTTCTCTATTTCAGTGTACATCTGTCTGATCCTCATGTTATACCAAAAGCTGTGGATTCCCATCCCAGAAGGATGAATGGATATTTAACCGGATGTTTTCTGCAGGTATGAGTTTTAATAAATTCATAAAAACACTATTTAATAAATCAAGCTTAATTTTAAAACTATCGTATAACAGATTTCTGAAGAGTATGTTCTAGGTGATTCATGAAAATTTTCCAAATATATCAGATCTACCAAAGTTCTTGAATAATCAGATGAAGGTATTTATTCTTTTCAGAATACCATAAAAAAAAACAATTTTAGTTTCAGATCTCAATTTGATAATGGGTGATTAAAAAGTGTAATTTGTGTCGTTTTTACTTTTTTCTTTATTACTGTTGGAAATATTTCGATTATTTAAAAAATACAATCTACGCTACACTACACAAAGAAACAAAACAACACCTTAAATATTTAAAATTTTATAATTAATTTGAATTTTTTTGTGCAAAATAACTAAAATGAGATGTTTTAAAAACTTGTTTAAACATATTTTAAAGATTAAAACAATAAAAGAAATATATAATGATTGGAATGGGAGTAATAAAAAATGCAGTCACTTTTTTACGGAAATTTAGTAAAATTTCTATTCGTCCATGTCTGTTGTCTAATAATATCAAAATTAGGCTGATGGAAGGCGGTCTAAAGCTCATCGTGGAATAGAATGCAAAGCTGAATACACAAATATGGGAAATATCTGGGACGCTCCACTCCTCGCACATTAGAAGGAACAGAGCTGTATATTTTAATGTGTGGATTATTTTGTATCACGTTCAACTATTGGATTAAACTAAAATGGCCAAAAGCCAATGAGGTCAGGACATTTTTGTTTCAATCATGAACTGGTTAAATATCTAATAGAACAGTTTATTTGACTGAATAGACCAGCTGCAACTACAGGGTGTCCCCCTGTTCATGAGTTAAAGATCGTCTTTGATCCTTTGTTATATGTGACTCTGTTAAACTGTCAAAGAAGACCTAAGCATCTCTCAATGGTGGTTTTTTGTGGGAAACCCTGTACTTCGACTACCTAGTTTAATCTCGAAAAAATCAAATAAAATGCACATTTACCAAATGTTGAACGTACACGTATTTCATATTATAAACTAAAAAGCAAAAAAACTAAGCAGGGGCGGCTTATAATATTTTCAAGGGGGGATAATTAAAATTTTATCCCCCTTTGCAAAAAAAGTTGGACATCTTTATGTCAAATGGGGGGAGGTCCCCCCCCCATCCCCCCATAAATTACCTCTGAAACTAAGTGACATCTGTTTTGTATTTACTGAATACATTGTGATATAATATAAATGCGTTTATGAGTCTAAATAAACGTTGAATTAAAAAGAAAAATATCTGTATTCCTTTATATACATGAAGAGATTGTTAAAGTTGAAGATCTACATATTTATGATCAGAAATTGTGAAAGAAAAGAATAATATAATCATATTTTGGAGGCAGTACTTTTAAACTTTTCATTATCTTTTAAAAAAAATCATTTTGTAAAGGAATTGAGTCTTTGTCACAAAACTATGATTTTCTAATCTCTATATCTTTGCAACCCAATGCCGTAGACCTTAGATATTCAAACTATTAATTCTGTTAGATGAAAGAATCTAAGTATTAAATATTAAAGGTTTACACCATCAGGTGGACAAAATATAGGTATTAGAAAATTAGAGTTTGCTTCAAAGACTGCAGACATAATTTCAATTCTGATTCACAAAATGCCCTTCAAAGCTTTGTCTGATCAAGATATTGCATTAAATATCCATGTTTCCCATTTTGAAAACTGATTATTTTCATTTGTGGTTTCTCTACAAAAGTGACTCTTGTACTTCAATGCTTCAGAAACGATGGAGAAATGAAGGTTTCAAAGGTACATCGGACATGCCACTCTATAAATGGAGGGTCACTTGAAATTACGCATGTATTCCATTTAAGTATAATTACATCATATAAAAAATATTTTAAATCTCACTTTTGCCCTTAACTAAAAAGGTTTCATTAAAAAGTTTTATTAAATACTGCCTTCAATGTATGTAAATATAAATTGATATCAATATTTATGTAATAAATCTATGAAAATATAGATATTTTTCACCCTTTGAAGCTTACACAGTATAAAGAGGGAGTGTCTAATGAGTCCACTTAAGAAAATTACATAAATAATTTATTAACACTTGTAATATGGAAGTGGTATCAATATTTTTTTCAAAAAAGGGGTTTTTTAAGAGGGGGCACAATGATGCCAAGGGAGCACCAAAAAAGTGCCCCCCTAAACAAATGCTTTCGTACGCCCCTGATAATAATATTACATAAATATATCACACAATCGGAAAATGCCCGTAGCTAGAAATTTGTAAAGGGGGGCGGAAACTGATCAAAAATAAGCGGAAACCGATCAAATTACTCATTTTTTAATGTATTTCCGCGATTTCTTCGAAATTTTCGGAATTCCCTCAAAAGTCAGATTTTGAGCGGTTTCCTCTTTTTTTTGATCGATTTGCCAAAATTTTAGATCAATTTCCACTTTATTTCAATGAAATATTTTAGAGGGATTTCCAAATATATTAAGGGGATTCCCAATATTTTTGGTCCGTTTCCTCATATTTTTGACGTGTTTCCGCTTTTTAAAAACTTTAAAAATCTTAATTTTTTGATCGGTTTCCTCAAAATTTAAAGGTTGGTTTCCTTAAATTTTTTATTTTTTTCCGCTTTTTAAAAAACTAAAAATCTCAATTTGTTGATCGGTTTCCTCAAATTTTTGATTAATTTCCTTATATTTTTGATACGTTTCCGCTTTTTTCAAAAACTTAAAAATCTCAATGGTTGATCTTGTTGTATTCCAGATTGTTTGATACATGAGTGAACAGTCCCTTGAATCCAACAGGGAGCCAGATGAGTCAGTACATCCCGGACCGCTGCAGCGTAGACACAAGTCGCACTGCACATAGCCGTCCAGGGACCTGTGCTACATATAGCGCACAGAAAGCTTACAGAGAGTATCTTTGTGGACGAGAT
>NW_019396571.1:260148-304865 GCF_000591075.1 Eurytemora carolleeae | reverse complement strand
TTATCTATTTATCTATTTATCTATTTATCTATTTATCTATTTATCTATTTATCTATTTATCTATTTATCTATTTATCTATTTATCTATTTATCTTTTTATCTATTTATCTATTTATCTTTTTATCTATTTATCTATTTATCTATTTATCTATCTATCTATTTATCTATTTAAATGAGAAAAACGGTAAAATTACTTCAGGTTTGCAGAACCATATTGTATTAATTTTATTTACTTTTTAATGCAAAGGGAAGGGAAAGGTCAGTAAAAAATGTTAAATCTAAAATAGACTTTGACTCTTTTGTAACTAATCCTACAGATCTAACTACATTTTTAAAAAGCCATTAACAAAGGGATGTAGAAACATGTGTCAAATCTTGATATTTGTCAAAAACAAAAAAAAATAATTTTTTATATTTGTCTGACCCTTTTTTGGAATTTTTTTAAACCTTCCTAGCACCCAAACTATTAAAGTTAGCAGTCTAGTTTTTTTTACAATGAGCTGGCTTTGAAAAATTGGGCTATGAGCATGCATTGCAATCCTATTCCTTTGCTCTTTCGGGGGGGGGGCTGTACATAAATTCTGAAAAAAAGGTCAAACAAGGTCAAGTACGAAATTGCGGCAGCACACAAAAAGTTTGGATTTAACTAATTTAATTTGCTAATTTATTTAAACCATTCAAATTAAAGAAACTCTAAATGTAAATAGATTTCTTAAATTTCTGCATAAACACATTTGTTCTAATGAAATTCATGAAAATATTTTCAATTTCACAAAAAAAGAAAACGAAAAGATTTGAAGAAAGGAAAGTCACAAAAAGAAAAAACGAAAGGGAGGAAATTAAGGAAAGGAAAAAAAGGGAAAATGAAGGAAAGGAAAAATATATAAATCAAAAAGGAACTAAATTCTGTGATCGATCAAGGTCGTAATGCAAGAAACGTTATTTCAGAGGTGTACGCATCTTTTGTACTGCAGTGTACTGTCTCTGGGCGGTGATGTAAACACAATACGGATGTCGAATCCTGACATTGGATCCATCTTTCACAAAAAAATCTATGAAAAATTCTGTTCATAGGAAACTATTATATGAATTTTTAAAATTTTCCAAATTCAATGCTTTTAACCTCCTCGGCTGCTATACGAAAAATTATGGATCTATTCTTGTTTACAAATTCCGCCCAGAGAGAATTGATTTTAATATGTTTCCTTGCATTATAACCTTGGGATGGATCAGGTTTTTTATTTTCTCGTCAAACTCCTGGTAGTTTTTGAGGTAAAACGTAGTCTGGCACTGTTTTATGGCAACCCTTGATGGTTTTTGATTTTTCCCTGCAACTGGCTCTATTTGTGTTTCCAACTCCTGATAAAGGAATTGAGTTTTTGTCACAAACTCAACTTTTCTAATATTTTTAAATGTGCAACCCACTATGTATTAGACCTTAGATAGTTTAAACTCTGTATTCTGTTAGATAAAATAATCTAAGTTAGAAGAATCAAAGAATTACACCATCAAGTTGCAAAGATAAAGGAATCAGAATATTTTAATTTTTGGCAAAAACTAAATTCCTATTGTGGGAATGAGTTTGTTGGTATTGTATTTTGCCCCCCCCCCTTGGTTGCTTGTATATACTAGTTTTTTGCATCGAGGTATGCCCAAAAAAACAGTGCCAATAACCATTATTTGCCTGTAACTTGCTCTGTTTTTGTTCCGAACTTATATCAGATTTTAGGGAATAAGTCTTGTGGGCTGTGGCACTGTGCCCCCTCCTTTCCCTGGATAGTTTTATGCACCAGTTATTTGCAACTATGTCTGCTCAAAAAACAACAGTGCCAATAAACGTTAATTTCGTAAGTAAGGGCTCTTTTAAGTTTAACGCTGTTATCCCGAGAGTAGCTATTTCTTTGTGTTTTTATAAGATCAAAAATTGATAGATAGATAGACACACAAACTGTGTCAAAAATGCCGCGAAATGGCTAAATTTCGACATTGTAAAATTGTTGAACTGCATTTAATTAGTCATAAGAACAATTTCCTACATTAACTTGACAAAAAACATAGATTTTCAATTTTCTGCATTCTGATTGGTTTACAATTCTGAGTGGTGAATCTGCATAAGTTAGATAGTTAGTCACAGAAACGTCGTTAAAATGCCGCGAAATACCGAAACTTAAATTTAACAAAATTGTTAAACTTCATTTATTTAGCCATGAAAACAATTTTCTACAATACCTTGTCTTAAATTTAGATTTTTAATTATCCTCAAATTAGTTTCAAAATTCGATTTAACAATAATTTTGATTCATCAATATTGAAACATGATTTCCTGTATTCTCATTGGTTTACAAGTGGTACTGAATCTACATAAACATTGCTATGTTCTGTTAAATAAGTCATAAATACTTATTATTTTTCTTGATCAAACATCTAAAAAGAAATAAACGTAAATAAAACTTTAGCAGTTCAAGTTTGATTAAATTGGATTTCCAGATTGTCTCGTGAAAATTAAGAAGGAAATTGAAAGGGAGGCAGAAAATGAAAGTAAATGAACGAAATTAAATAGATATGTAAGGAATGAAAGGAAGGACTCCCCCCCTGAAAATGTCTCTCCTGGGAAATCTGATATATCTCCCATACTTGTACATATTTATTATATATCAATATATAAATATATAAATATATCTACAGGAATTCACAATTTCTCAAATTTTCAAAAATTAAGATGGCTTTCATAAATTGTGTTTACATTATACAGAAAACTACAAAATTATAATCCCTATATCTGTGCAACCCGATGACATAAATCCATGATATTTCAAACTATGAATTCTGTGAACATAGGAAAAAGTCAAAGTTTGAAATAAGGTTTACACCATCATACTTCAAAGAAATAGGGATCAGAAAGTCTGAGTTTGTGGCAAAAACTATGTTCCTTTCTTGAAAAATCTTTACGTTTTTAAAAATAATATTTTCCCCCAGTTAAGTATGTTGGTTTTAATTGATGAATTTTTGGGTAAAATGAATTTAAAATTTCTTGATTACCAAAATTATTTGTTCACAAAAGTAATGTTTGTTTACGCAAATGGACAACTTAAGTTGCCTTTTATAATCTAATTTTTCATGTTTTTCAAACACCATATAAAATCATTTCATATATGAGGCCCCCTGTGCATATCACCCCCCTTCCCCGTATGGGGGGGGCGCCTGCACCCAGTGCCCCCCAACAGTGGGGTATTTTAGGGGGTCCAGGTGGTTTTTGTCCCAATACTTCTCTTAAAATGCTTTTTGTCTTGTATTCCATGGTGAGAATTGACAAAATAAATATATTCTGATAATCTTTTCATTAAAAACATTGTATCAATTGTAGCTTGCATTGATTTATAATAATTACTTTTCCCATTGTATCCTTGAATGGATCCTGTAATCCCGCAATATATTTTGATGTCGTCTTTGTTACAGCGAACTATTTCGAAAGAAAAACATATATTTATAGCAAAAGTACAAGAAAGCACAGGGGTTTCGGGATAATCCAAATATTTAAATAGATTCTAACAGCCATATAGAAAAAATTTAAGGCAGTCGGCAGCACCTTGATTTAATTAGAGTAGCGTCTTGAACAATCCTATTTTAAGAGTATTCAATGAAATTCTTAAACAAAACATGTAAACAACCTAGAGATTTCTCTCAAAAAAAATTCTTAAGCGGCCAAGCCTTGTTTAAATAAATAAGAGGTTTATGAAATAAACTTATTTTGGATGACCCCCTCTAATACCCTCCCTTGTATGCCCCTGATCAACATCCGAACCCCGCATATCAAGACCCAAACCCCGCATATCAACATCTGAACCCTGCATATCAGCATCTGAACCCTGCATATCAACATCCGAACCACGCATATCAACATCTGAACCCTGCATATCAGCATCTGAACCCTGCATATCAACATCCGAACCACGCATATCAACATCCGAACCCTGCATATCAGCATCTGAACCCTGCATATCAACATCTGAACCCTGCATATCAACATCCGAACCCCGCAATATCAGCATCTGAACCCCGCATATCAAGACACAAACCCGGCCCGCATATCAACATACAAATCCCGTATATCAACATCCGAACCCCGCATATCAAGACTCAAACCCCGCATATCAACATCCGAACCCCGCTTATCAACTTCGAAACCCTGCATGTCAAAATCTAAACCCCATATAGCAAAATCCAAACCCGGCCTCATTCTGACTTGTGTTCGTCACAAACGAACTGATAATCTTATTTAATCTACCATCACTTTTACTATCCTCCCCCTTCTCTCAGTCTCTGTATAATCTGAAACTTAAACTCAATTTAACTGAGTTTACAATTAAAAACTTAGATGATGGAGGGATTTCTAAACAATGATCTAAGAATTTTTAAAAACGATTTGTGACCGTTTTTTTAGAATTGTTTTTAAAAATGAAAAAACGATCGTTTTTGAAAAAAAAAATTTGATTGAAAATTATGTTAACGATCGTTAACGAAGGGTGGTCGTTAACGATCGTTAACCGAAAAGTTGTCGTTAACGATCGTTACCGAAGGGTTGTCGTTAACAGTCGTTAACGAAACGACGAACTTTATAAAAACGGTCGTTTTTGGAAAAACGATCATTTTTGAAAAAAATACATGGAGCTTTTATTGAATGTCGTCTTACATGAAGTGGGGTAGCTAAAACTTCTTGATATTTTCTTAAAAACTACTCAATGATAAGTACAGATGCCCTGCAGGTCAGTTTCCTCTCTTCGTTAACGATCGTTAAGGAAGAGTCATCGTTAACAATGTTTAACGATCATGGTTGTCGTTAATGATCGTTAACGAAACGACGATCGTTTTAAAAAAATGAAAACGTTAACATCCCTACATGCTATTAACTAAATTTAAAGGTCACTTTGTCTGGATTGATACATTCTTGAAAATACAGAAGGTTATACCTGGATTATTACTGACTAAAAAGAACTATTGGAGTAAAGCATTTGTGACGGAACTATGATCTATCAATCCATAAATAATTCAATCAAAGTCTAGAAAAGGAATTTGAATAAAAATAAAACTGATCATAATTTTTCAAATCAGTGCGTGTACATTCTGAATTTTATTTTTTTAGAAAACATTTTTAACAGATTTCGAAAAATGTGAGCGGTGCGTGGCATTCTTAGATAGTTGCCCAAGCGACAAGAGTAACGATCAAATTCAAAACAAATTAATTAAAAAAATATTATAAAATATAAACTATATACTAATGTGGCGAAAGATATCGATGACTATAGGTTGTAATATCTGAATGATTTGTTTGAAATTAAATTGATTTTTTACGGTCTAAGTTGCATGTAGCAATTTTCTCAATTTGTATGGACGCTAAGTTATTCGGTATGAGACGTCTTTAACACCGAATTTTAAATTTAACAATTTTCTCCTTATAGACGCAACAGATTAGTAAGATTAGTAGCGATCAAAAGCAATTTTTATCGCACTAAGCCTATTCCCACTTTCATTTATTTTGCGAACACTCCCTTTAAGATCATAGAAATTTGTTTTTAAAAAATGGAATAAAATTGTTTAGATTCTCTTTGAACAAGAAAGGGAAAAAGAAGGCTTAATGTTTTTATTATTTTCATTTTATTGTCGATTGTGTCCTGAACACATTTGGATGGTTAGATCCTAGAATTAAAGTAAAAATGGAACAACGAAACAAAGAGAAATATTGATATTGAATTTTTAAAAATGGATTTGCCTTAACAATTGGACTTTTAAGCCAAGTCTTACAAGATCCATCTACATGCATGGTTATTGGTCAAACAGCTAAATGATTTACTTTAATAACTTATATTGAAGTAGCTGAAGTTCCCTGCATTACACAGATTTGAACTATTTCTCATGGTTACTTACGCCGGTTACCCGCGCTTGGTATTAAATCATGTTTTTAGCTAAAGTGCTCAGACCAGACGTTTCCCGAGGAATTTCAAAAATTCCAAACTTTTGTTAAGTCTTTGTCATTTCCGGAGTTCACAGGCGTTTTCTCAAAAATGTTAAACCAACGGTCTAACCATAGATTGATAACAATACAGATAGAACACTAGAATGTCGTCATGTGATTAAATTAGGCATGCGCGTAACTCCTTTGGGCTTCTGCCTCAGGGTGCCTTGTGAACGAAAAAACACCTAAATCTTGCAGAGACAACATTTAGTGTTATTTCTGTATTGTTATTAATACTGGTCTAGTTCTAGTCGTTTAGCCATCAGCTGTTATGTATAAAATGTTCAGTTGGTTTCAGTTTGAAAAAAAAAATATTATTTAAATTTTATTAAATCTTTTGACATATATCTATTTTTACTTACGGTACAGGCACATCTATTCTTCCCTTTAGATATGGAGAATTACCAGTAAAAGCCCAACCTTTTACAGTATTTCGTCTGAAAAGACTTCCTTCTCTTGGGTGTCTCAAAAAACAATGTTGCTTCGAATATTTCAATCAAAATAGGTGGTAAATAAACAGACAGAGCAGGGAACTTTAGAATGGGATACCTTTAATCCCGACTGCTTAATCCGAATATCCAATATGGACACTTTTAATTTCTTGCTTAATCCACTCTTTTTTGGATATAGTAACAGAAAATCAAAACCGGTTTTTTCAAAATTAGAGATCTCCCCTCCCGTTTCTGTACAATATTCCTCAATGGCGCGCAAATTTCAAATTTCCCGGCTTATGATACGCGACTCTGATTGGTTGAATTTTATACACTTTTCACAATACAAGTACAAGTTTAGGTTAGTCTCGAGATTAAGACAGATAGGATCAAGCACTGATCTTGATATATCCACCATTTCTAAAGTTCCCAGCTCTGGCTGTACTCTTAAAATCCAAGATTTCGGGAGAAATAATTTTATCTCATTTTAATGTTAAAGATTTCTATGAACAAATAAATGCTGCGCTGATTTAAGACAATTTTAAATCATCCCTTGCATGTTTATTTGAACACCCTGTAGTTTTATAAAGAGCTTTTACTTGGTATTCAGCTAACTCATTTTCTACTCCGTTTAATCTAAAAGAACTTTTCATTAATATAAACCCATCCTTTCAACCTTCCTTCCTCTATCCTTTATCCTTCCTCCCCTCTACCTTTCGTCGTACCTCCCTCTACCTGTCATCCTTCATCCCTCTACCTATCATATTTCCTCCCATTACCTTTCATCCTTCCTCCCTCTACCTTTCATCTTTCCTCCCTCCATCTTTCATACCTTCTTATTTTTCTTAGCTTCTTATTAATAAAACCTGATTGGTTTTGTATAAGTGGATAAGAGGATTTAGTAAATAGTCTTCAGTCTTTATCAGAAATATTACATATTTTGAATAGAAATTCAGATAACTTCGCGCCTTTCATTCTATGGCCGAATTTCATGACATGAAAGTTAATAAAAAGGGGAATACCATTTTATAGCTGACAATACTAAATATTAGATCTTTTTGTTGAATTGTTGAAAAATTCTATCATTGCTTTTTATTCCTTGACCAATTATCAATTAATTCACATTGAGAAAAGGAAAAACCAGGTTTTCTTAACTGGGTTGAGAAATTATGATGCTCTGTCTTAAGTTGCGGGATCTGAGTAATACATAACCTAAACATGTCACATGTGACTTGTAGAGAGTAGACTGTAGAGGGTACAACTACAGGGTGACCCACAAAACATGAGACTTTAGAGACAATTGCACGGACTGTAAAGCTTTAGTTGCAAAAGAGTTTAATATAATGTTGTCATTAAATTCTCATTTTTTGGGGTAACCCTGTACAGTGTAGAGTTGTATGTATGAGGGTAGAAATATGAAGAAGTTGAATGAAAATATATCAATTATGCACTATACCACCTAATCCATTCCTAGGATAGCTTAGAGTGGAGGGAGGAAAGGAAGAAGAAATGGAAAGAAGGGAGGGGAAGGATAAAGGGAAAGAGAAGGCGAAGGAAATGTAGGGAGACGGGAAGGGAAAGGAAGGAATTGAAAGTGCCGGGGAAGAACAGAGAGGGGAAAGGAAGTGGTTTCTTTTATTTGAAATCAAACGTGTTTTCGTCTATAACTCGACAGTCTTTAGACTTACAGATTTGTTTGTTTTATACTTTTTCATTCAAAATGTATATGCCAACATATTTATGATAAAAGGCTATAACAATATGTAAAAGGGTCCAAATTGTGATCGAAAGTCACAGTTTTCTGAAATATTGAAAGAACCGTTAAATCCACGTGCGGGGGGAGGAGAAGGAAGAAAGAATTCGGAAGGGGGAAGAAAGAAATATTTTGAAATAAACAAATATTCGAAATGCTAAATTGGAGCAGAAGGAAACAGAAGAAGCTCAAAAGCGGTAAAGTTGTTGCTTTG
Source organism: Eurytemora carolleeae (assembly GCF_000591075.1). Lineage (NCBI taxonomy): Eukaryota > Metazoa > Arthropoda > Copepoda > Calanoida > Temoridae > Eurytemora > Eurytemora carolleeae. Next base: position 296,457 of record NW_019396571.1, on the reverse strand, counting down.
ATATATCTTGGTAATTTTAATATCTTCGTTATATTAATTACTAATATCATTATTATCATTATTATCATCAATATTAACATTTATACCATTTAGAGCTAATTATTATTTTATTGTAAGTAGTACTGTTTAGATGTAATATTACTTTTCCATTGTTTACAATTTGTGTTTTCTTTATCTTATCTAAATATATGTAATTATAGGCTAATTACAAGTCTGTTGCATTCAAGCAAAAAAACAGTCTCGGAAGTTAAAATAAACAGAAACAAATTATTCGAGATAATTTTTTGTATAACTAGGCTTTTAGGGCGCTTCGCGCCCATCTTCTATTTCAATTGTGAACATGTTCTCTTTGTGTACATCGTAAAACAAACAAAAAAAGTTTTCGGATTTTAACAAAAAAATTCGTGGATTTTCAAAATTTTCAAAAATTTAATGAAAATCGAATTTTGATGGAGACAAATAATTGAAATTTTGATCATTCATAAACATTCCCTGGGGCCACGTGAGGTCCCAGACAAGCTAAATTTATATATAGCTGTAAATAGGTTTATAAGAAAACGTTAAAACGTTGTTGATCGAAATTTGTTTTAATCATCCAGTGCTATGAGGAGTTTAAAGTTCTTTTTAGCTAGCTTACAGTTACAACATATTGACTTCGCGCCAATCTTCTATTTCAATTGTGAACATTTTCTTTTTGCGGATTTTATAGAAAAAAGTTCGTAGATTTATAAAAATTAATGAAAATCGAATTTAGTTAATGGCTTTGGAAATTTTGATAATCGATAAACCTTATCTGGGGTCATGTGAGGTTCCACACAAAATTAGAGCCCGATCGGTTCAGCCGTTTCTACGTTTTTAAAAAAAAAACTAATTGTTGCAGTCAATATAAGTATATATTATGAATATTATCCTTCCTCCCTCTACCTATCATCCTTCCTCCCTCTACCTATCATATTTCCTCCCATTACCTTTCATCCTTCCTCCCTCTACCTGTCATCCTTCTTCCCTCTATCTATCATCCTTCCTCCCTTTATATTTTATCCTTCCTCCTTCTACNATGGGTTAGGTGTTGCCAAAACCTCAAAAACAGAAAAGTATTGATTTTTATAAACTTGTTAATCGTTTTTTGAAAACTTTAAATAAAAATTGATAACTACAGTAAGAACCAGAAAACTGTAGAATAGAAAGACGACATTAAATCAATATTGCAATTGATGTTGTTACGAAGCAAATCACTTTATTAGCAGGTTATTAAATCACTTATTATGTGAAATGGGTCTGTTTACACTACATAATTGCCGTGTCTCATGATCATTGATCTATTTAAAGTTATTACTTGAGTCTAAATTTCGTCTTCCTATTCCAGAGTTTTTTGAGTCTCACTGTATAATTGAATCCTTATCTCTAGTATATTGAATCAAGATGAAGTTTCCTCAGTACAAAGTTAACTTTGAGTTATCTCACACAATTTAGAATTATCCTACAGAATACAGGGTGTCTCAATAAACTTGAGAGTTGAGTAAAATCGTCTCTGTTAAAAATCAGCGATGCATTTAGGGTTTCAACACTAGTGAATTTTACTTGCGCACAATTGCGAGCCATGTAAACTCCACACAATTCCGCGCAATTCATCACAATTCCGCGCAATTCATCGCAATTCCGTGCAATTCCGCGCTATTCCGCGCAATTCCGCTCAATTCTGGGCAATTCAAGAACAGCTAGCTGCATGCAATTCCGCGCAACGGAATTCCAATTGGATACCGTCCTTAGCTGTATTACCTAATTTCAATGGTCATAATACAACTAGAGTTACGTCTGCTAGAGTATATGTTTCATGTAAACTGTAAAAGGTTTTTTATTCTGTTTTATTCTGTAAAACGTAGAATGATTTGTCTATAATATTTCTGCAAGATAAACAGTTGAATAAGAGCAACTGTGCTTTGTTTGTAAACCGGAATTAAAAGTACAATAGTCTAGTATGCAATCATAACATAAACAAACACATTCTTACTTTTAAAGCAGACAAAACATCTAATGATTGCAGTTTAATCCTATAGTAGACATCACCATACTAAATAAAAAAAATCATTTACAAAGACGATATCAAAATTGTCACTTATTCATTGTGACACCCTTAATGTTTTATTCATCCTTGATCAGAAAAAGGTTTAAAGGCGAGTCCTTGAAATTACGACTTAAGTTCCTTTCAAATAAAGATTAATCATTAAATTTTTGAAAAATATTATTCCCATTGTTCTCTTTTACCCCTACTTTTGCTTCAAGATTACAGAATTGTTGTCTACAAGTGTATGTACATTGTTTTTGAATAATATATTTTCAGAATGGATGCAACATTTGTTTTGATAGTTTTGTTGATATTTACCTTAACTCATCTTTACAATAAAAGGTATTAAACACCGATAAAGCATATTAACATATTTTACTCCCATTTTACCAACATAACTGACCTAAGATTTCCCCATCAGAGGGACGTTAAGTTACTTTACGTCCCTTGGGACTACTAAGTAAAATAACAACCCTCTCTGCGAAGTTTTTGTAAAACAAATCGCGCATTTTCATCTCAACAGACGATACTTTTTCGGAATATTGAAAATTTTAACTCCACGGGTTCCCTTGACCAATTCCCTTAACTTCCCTATAAATTATCTAGTAAATATATTAAACCATATCCCGATTGGGCTATTTTTGTTTAATATAGATGTGATTTTACCCATGGAGTTGACATAGGGGAGTGTAATACATATCCTTAGTCCAACTTTTCATAGCCAGCTTATTAGAAAAAATGAGACCTCTAATTTGAATGGTTAGGGTGCTATGAGTGGTTTTAAAACAGGTTTATAAGTACGTCGGAAAAATATTGAAAACTATTTACTGTTACTTTTGAAAATATTAACATGTGACCCATTTTATTGCATTCAGTTGTCAAGGGCTAATCTAAATACAGTAAGCTTACCAAGTCGAACTAACTGTTTATAACTTTGATCGAAACTTTTGTACTCAATCGTTTGATATTTTTAATGTTAACTGTATCAATATACAAAATATATCAAATTTTTTTTTTGTAGAACAAATTCCTGAGGGCTTAAAAGTTGATTTTTTGACGTTTTTCATGTGATGCTTTTTTAAGAAAACTGCAAATAATTTTAGATTTCAACTGTTGCTCTGAAAGTCGGCCATTTAAAATCATTTTCAAACTTTGGCGGATTTTCCTTTCAGAATTGGCGAATTTAAAAAAAATCCCACTATCCCATGGATATTTTCAAATTTTGATGTCCCATAAACCTTCGCTGAAGTCATGTGAGGTCCCACACGAAATTCGGACCCAATCGGTTCTGACGTTTTGACCTTAATTGACTACAAACGGACAGACACCCAGACAAGCAAAGTATATACACTATAAATAGTTCGGTTTGCAGAAATGTCGTCTTCTGTTTTTTCAGGTTCAGAAATACCAGATTTCCTAGGGGGCCTCCAAGTATACCTTTAATTGGATCCTACCCATTCTTGAGGAAATTAAATTTTTTTAAATATATTTTTTAGAATTCTTAATTGTTCATGAACTAAAAGGGACTGTACGCGATGTGATTCTGATCCTGATCAAATATGAATTAGATATTTATGTTTATAATTTAGTAAAACTGATTATATTCAACTGTGGGTTCTCTGCAAAAGTTTCTTTTGCATTTCAACTCTAGGAAAACAAACTGGAAATATTCAAATTTAATGATTTCCAAATTAGAAAGCTATCATTTATTCCATATTATTGATTAGATCAAGGTTTCAAGGGCATTGTCATCTGTTCATTGTCACTTTAACTAACGTTTACAGTCCCTTTAAATAAATTGTTAAAGTTCTGTTTAACTTTAACAGAGCCTTGGCAATATTCAGGATTTTGCTATTGCCGGCAAACAAAGTTAAAAATGCTTTTAAATATTTACTTTTGCACGTTTTAGCTGAATATTCTAAACTTTTTGTTGAAAATGTATAATCTATTCTGTAAACCAAAATATTCATTCCTTTAAAAGTAAAACTATAACATGCTCCTCAGCAGTTTTAAAATGAATATATCCCAGGCTACAAAAAAATATAATTTCGTTAGAGGCCAAGTCGTTGCGTCACTTGAAGTCTTAAAATTTGATGCATAATTAACTTACATAGTTCTTTGGATCTCTGTGCATATTAGCGATAATATTTTATCATTCTCAATCAAAGTTTTTCTTACAAAAATTTCTTTTGATTTCAGTGGAGTTGGAATAGAGAAATTTATTGGGGAATCAATAAAGAAATGGGGCTCATTAAGTGAGTAACAAATTAAATTATCTGATATTTGTTTAAGGGACCAAATATCGTTGTAATTTCAATTGACCCTCCGATAGGAAAAAAGGGGACGGTGCCCGATTAACAATGGTACCCTTGAAACCTAAGTCTGATCAATAATTTGGAAGATAACATAATTTTTTTGACTTGGAAAGTGTCTTATTCTGAATAGTTCTCTGTTGTTAATGATATTTGCAGAGATTATTGGATCTAATTCATTCTTTATCAGACAACGTTTTGGAGGCTGCAGTTGAGCATCTATCAATAAGGGTTACTGAAAATTACGTTNGACCACTCCTGCGGTAATCATCAACGACTGGAAGATTGCTAAAAGATTGTTTGCCAAAGATGAATTCTGCGGAAGGGTAAAGTAAGTTATGAGACAAAAACACTGAACAATTGAATATTTAAGAAAATCCGAGAATTTCCAAAAAGAAATTCTGGCCCCCCAAAAAAAATATATTTTTTCATCACTCTTGCCAAATTGCTACATATATAAACTCAAGACTTTAAACTCATTTTCTGAAAAGTAGAAATCCAACATTTTTAGAGCGAGTTGGATGCCTGGTTAAAAACTACAAAAATGTTAAATTCGTAAAATTTCCTATATTGTCTTTCCTGCAAAGATCTGCACATCATATGAGGAGAGAAACAACACTTGGAAATTTTCAGACAGAAAAATTGGGATATCTTTCTCATTTTTGGTTCAAACGAAAGTTTTAAGAACAAAACTCGTTTAAAAAATGCATTGAAACTTGACATTCAATACTTAAAAATTTCCAACTGAATAATTAATATTGTTTTAAATTTTGTTCAGAAACTACACAACAGAATGGGCCAGATCTATGGGTGGTAAAAACCTAGGGATCGTTACAACAGAAGGAGATAGGTTAGCTTCATTCAAGGGATTATAAAATGGAGATAGGTTAGCTTCATTCAAGGGATTGTTGCAACAGACGAAGATGAGTTAGCTTCATTCAAGGGATTGTTACAACAGACGGAGATGGGTTAGCTTCATTCAAGGGATTCAATTACAACATATAGAGATAGGTTAGCTTCATTCAAGAGATTGTTGCAACAGACGAAGATAGGTTAGCTTCATTTAAGGGATTGTTACAACAGACGGAGATGGGTTAGCATCATTCAAGGGATTGTTACAACAGACGGAGATGGGTTAGCTTCATTCAAGGGAAAGTTACAACAGACGGAGATGGGTTAGCTTCATTCAAGGGATTGTTACAACAGACGGAGATGGGTTATCTTTATTCAAGGGATTGTAGCAACAGACGGAGATAGGTTAGCTTCATTCAAGGGATTCAATTACAACATATAGAGATAGGTTAGCTTCATTCAAGGGATTATTACAACATATAGAGATGGGATAGCATCATTCAAGGGATTGTTACAACAGACGGAGATGGNATAGAGTAGAGATTAATAGTACAGTGTTTAGTATCTAGAGAATAAAGTAGATAGAGTAGAGATTAATAGTACAGTGTTTAGTATCTAGATAATAAAGTAGATAGAGTAGAGACTAATAGTACAGTGTTTAGTATCTACAGAGGAAATTAGAGTGGAGATGAAAAGTTCAGTATTTAGAATCTATAGAGTAAAGTAAATTGGTGATTAATAGAACAGTGTTTAGTATCTAGAGATTAAATTAGTTTGGAGATTAGCAGTACATTTTTCAGTATCTAGAGAGTAAAGTAGTGTGAATTTCAATGTTTGATATCTAGAGAGTAAAGTAGAGTGGTGAGTAACAGTACAGTGTTAGAGTGGAGATAAAAAGTACAGTGTTTAGTATCTAGAGAGTAAAGTAGAGTGGAGATTAACCTTACAGTGTTTAGTATCTAGAGAGTAAAGGAGATAGAGTAGAGATTAACAGTACAATGTTTAGTATCTAGAGAGTAAAGGAGATAGAGTAGAGATTAACAGTACAATGTTTAGTATCTAGAGAGTAAAGGAGATAGAGTAGAGATTAATAGTACAATTTTTGCTGTACCTGTACTCAATGTCCTGTGGAGTATGATGACTGGAATTTCACTTGATAGGTAATATAATAACAAGAGATTTATAGTTTTTTAATTTAGTTCAGATTTAAATTTATTCAATCAAACCAAAACTATTAAAATCTAAACCAAAATCTTAACGTATATCCGGTAACATTAAAGGCAAAAAAAGGCAGACTACATTTTGAAAATGTCAGGGCTAGAGGTAATTATTATTTTTTTACTCTTTAGAATAATTCCTTTAATACTAATATTTAGAGACAATGTTGAAATGGTAGAACTACTTAATGGACTAAATTTTCTCTTCTCTTCTAAAGTTTTCATGATGTCAATGATGCTTCCTTGGATTAGGTTTGTAACAATTAAAATACTAGCTGAAGTGCCCGGCGTTGTCCATCGAAAGTTAAAAACACTTGAAAGAAAAATTCAAATTTAGAAGAAAAAAAATCATTTTTTCAAGTCTATGATACTCTGGGCTCCCTCAACAAAATTCAGTTAATTTTGTCCAGCTAACATATATACATTTAAGCGAAGGGCTTTGTTTTAAAGATAAAGTTGTAATCTCTGCTTTTTTGTTTGTCTGTTTGTAAGTCCTTACATAACTCATAAACCTTCTTGACCGATTTGCCTCAAATTTTGATAGAAACTCAGTGAAACCACAAGAGTGTTCTGAGCTTGGTTAAACAATTCCAAGTGTATTAGGTTGTATTTTATAAAAAGTTTTCCGGAAAAGCTGGGTTTTCAAGCATTTACATATTTTCTAAGGATTAAAATTTTTACATTAAGCCAACCAAACAGTATGTACAAGATTAAAAAATTGTTAGTTTTGCGACAGAACACAAAAAGGCATGCTAACAAATTCCACTTTTTGAATCTGTAACAAATAAAATTCTTGTTTTATATTTTTTACCTAAACTTTAAAAAACTTTTTAATTGTTTAGATTTGTGTTTCCGAATTTAACTGGATACAATAGAAGAGTGAATACATTGAAATCTATTCAAGTAAAAACATGTTTTAAGTTATTAAATCCTAATTATAAATGAAAATATAAAGATTGGAAAATGATATTTGATATTTTAGGCTATGTTGAAACGAATTATCAAAGCACATCATGAAACTTTGGATGAAAATGATCCTAGGTAGAACAAGAAAAAATTAAATTAATGTCGTCGTCGTAAACATCAATACAATAAATGTTTATCAAGCTTTTAAACAGCATGGATACACATAAAAATGGTAACAAAGAGAAGCTGCGATTTAACAGCTTCCTAGCATTGCTTACCTCTAAACTTGTAATTTGAAAAAACCTTGTTAGAAATTGAAGCTTAAATATAAAAGTCGTCTTCAATGAATTGAAATGGGCGTAAACCATTGTAACATTTTTAAATTTTGTTTAGGGATATGATTGATGCTTTCCTCATAGAAATAAATTCTCAGAAAGATCCAGAATTCAGGTTTAAACACTTTTGTTTAACTATGACAATTTGATCAAGCACATTTCGTAGTTTATTTCATCTAACTTCCACGACAATAGGTTTAACAAATATGAGGACTGAAAATTACATTATGAATGAGATTTTCTACCTCTTAGAATTTTATTTTTTATTTTTCTTTAAAGGGAATGTAGATAAAATTTCAAGAAACGCTTAATTCTGTTCAAAGGTACCCTTTATATTTTTATCTGAGCAACCATGTAAAAGATATCTTCTTTTGAATCCTTAATGTGTAGAATTGTTTAAATAACGTTCTTTGTTTTTGCTTGATAAGTTATGGAGAACCCACACTTAAAAATTATCAATGTTCAAATAGTAAAACGAGTATTTTTACATAATTTTTGCTTAGACAAAGATTTAAAGGGAGTGACCGGCAATGCATGGTAGTTGAACTGAGAATGTAAAATTGTGGAGAACTTTTTTGGAATCATTTAAGACCTATGAGACGTTTTTACGGTGCATATTTGTTTAGCGAGAGCGCAAATTCAATCTTTAAAATCATCATCGTTTGTTAATTTTTGAGGGATGATTTTATGAATCGGTTTTTAAAAAATTATTCAATAATGATGACGAAACATGTAGTAAAAATTCGACAGTAAACTAATTAGTTGTTTAGGAACAGATTGAAAAAATAAAAATTAACTATTATCATTGAAACTTAGTAATTTTATTTAGTTATTGGTTTCTGTAATGTCTCATTGTTAACAAACATTTTCTGTAGATTTTGTTTAATTTTTGTTAAAAGAACGATATTTGAAGAAGTTTAAGAAATCTGTGAACAAATATAATGATGAAAAGAAATAATTGATTCTGACATTAATTTATTGAGAAAATTTCTGTTGAGAAATATGTTCCTAAAAAATTAATTAGTTTGACTTAGAATTTTTTTTTACTTTTTTGTCGTCGTTTTTTGATAAATTAAAAAAAAACGATTCTTCAAACGTAACCAAACTGGCTGTTTTTGAACGTCAACTTTGCGCTCAAACTCTGTAAGTATACATCATTAAAACGTTTTATGAATCCTAAAAAATTTCTCAACAATACTACATTCTCAATTCAACTACCATACATTGCCGGTACACTCCCTTTGAAGGGTACCGTTGTAAATCGGGAATACCCCTAAATGAATAGATTGTTACTTAAAATTACGTTTACAGTCCCTTAAATAAATGAAATATGATCAGTGTTGACCAGCTGGTGATGACTTGTCTTGATCTTATGGCGGCAGGATCAGAAACTACTTCAACTACTTTACAATGGATAGGTAGACAACATTTCTACGATAGATAGGTAAACAACATTTCTACAATAGATAGGTAGACAACATTTCTACAATAGATAGGTACAACATTCATTCAATAGATCACTATAATTTCAGTAGAAGTAAATATTTCCATTTACTGATAGCGCCGATTGAAGGATTCATAACTCTACTTGGATAATGAGATAGATAGAAAGATAGACGTTACCGCCATACTATTTCTATTGGTTCAGAATAGACAACAAACACATGGCTGAACCCTGATTGGATCAGGCGCTAATGGAATCGACAAACAGGAGTGAGATAGGTAGACAACATTTCTACAATAGATAGGTAGACAACATTTCTACAATAGAAAGGTAGACAGCATTTACTATTACTAATATTCACACTAGAAAGATTATTACAATTATTTAAAACAGGTAAAAAGCAATCTTAACAGTCTTAGTATGTGTTGGATTGGCTATGTCTAAATTCAAACTGTTTTTATTAAAATTACAAAATATAGAGCTGTTCAATGACACCTTGATGGTAAGAAATTGTTTTCTCTGTAACCAATACCCTTACTGCAAAATATATTTGAAAACCCCTCTTTAATTTCATATTTTCTTTAAAAAACATTTTTGCGGGCAGAAGGTTCTCTTGATCTTAGAATGTTTTTTAGATTAAAGTTGTTTGCCTCTTTTACAGATCAATATTCGACAGATTTTATACGCTAATAAAGCTTCGCCTGGCCTGACAAGAAAAAATATTGATTTCGCGTAATTTTACTTTCTTACAGTTGAGTACATGGTATTGTACCCTGAAGTACAAGAAGCTTGTTACAAGGAGATCCAGGAGAAGATCAAAGAATCAGGGAAGAGACTATTAAAAAAATTTTAAAAAGATTTTCCACATATTGCTGAAAGGATTTGAGGTTTTGCCACAAACTCTGATATTTTAAATTATTATAACTGTACAACCCAATTTCCTAGACCTTTGTAATTTCAAACTATGAATTCTGTTGGATCAAATAGCAAATGTATCAAATATAAAAGGTTAACACTATCCGTTTGCAAATATATAAGGATTAGAAAGATTGAGTTTGTAGCATCAAAAACTCTGACGCCGACTATTCATCCCACTCTTCCACTTTTCGTTCACCTTTTAGTTCCCGTGCATTTTCTTGTTATAACATAACATGTTCCACAGGATCGCAGTGGTATGGGGTGGTGGGGGTATTTTAACTTAACTCTGCCACAAATCAAAATTCTCTAATCCTTTATCTCTTAAACTAGATGGCGTAAACCTTTGATATTTCAAACTTTAATTATTTGATCCATCAGAATTCATAGTTTGAAATATCTAAGGTCTACAACATTGGTTTGTAGAGATAAAGGGATTACAAAACCGGAGTTTGTGGCAATGACTTAATTCCATAAACCAAAAAGAAAACTCGAATTTTCTATTCTTTCTTTTTTCTCCACATTATATATTATAGACCCCTTCCCGCACAGACCTATTTATGCCTATATTTACTCTTTTAATACCATACTATTAGTCTATTCTTTTAATTGAGAAATGAGTTTAATGATGTTTAAATTTATCATTTGCATAACTTATCCATAAGAACCAATTTAAGACAAATTAATTTACAAATCGTTTCATTAACGGTAAAATAGAAATAAAGCAATATAAACTTCTTAATTTTAAACCAATCGACTTTTATAAACACGAACATTCGTTCATAACTAAAATTCCAAAACAAAAGAAAAACTAACGTTTTTTCGACCATTTTGTAAAACGATACCCATCCATAGTTAAAAATTACAAAAATCTTGGTAAAAAAAAAAATTTAAAAAATTTTACTGTAATAGGCTACCAGGGCGCTTCGCGCCCATCTTCTATTTCAACGTTTAATTGTTTCTCTATCTTTGAACATTTTCTTTTTGTATATATACATTATAAAACAATATCAACAAAAGTTCTCAGAATTAATAACATTTTCTTTGTATTTTTATGAAAATCTAAAGTGTTTGCAGGAAAATTTGTTAAGTTCTGATCATCCATAAATTTTCTCTGAGATCATGTGAGGTCCCACAAAAAATTTGGTTCCCATCGGTGGTATTTACTGTGTAATTTGATAACAGTCTAAACTAAGATGTCCGTCTTGAGGACACTGAAAGCTTAAACTACTGTCAAGCTGTCATAGCAGAGGTACAGCGGCTGTCAGCTGTAGCTGTTGCATCTGTTCAACACACCACAACACAACAGGTTGTGTAGGTTTAGTGCGTTTACATCATTTAGATGTGTGCGTCCACCAGGGTAATAAACTCCAAAGAAATATTGCATCAAAATATGAAAATTAAATAAAAAAACATATTTGAAAATATCAAAAAGTCAAAAAAAAACACTTTTTAAGAAATAAGAAAATACAGTAATTTATTTATTGAATAAATTTTACAAATAGAATATTTATGTTTTTAAAAGTTCTGAATGACTAATGAGTTTCCAGTGACCCCACATCCTGCAAAGATGGCAATTCCCGATTTAAAATCATTGTATAGTCAAGTTTGAGTTAGATATCCATATTTTAGTTTCTTTAAACTGTGTATTTTCACTTGTGGTTTCTCTGCTAAAGTGATCAGATCAGATTAAGGTTTCAAGGATACCGTTGTAAGTCGAAAAGTGTCATCTTTGCATGAAAGGTCACTTGAAACTATGCTTATACAGTCCCTTTAATATACAGGGTGTCCCAAGAAACATGACAGTTGGTGAAAATTTAAAAATGTCTTCTTCCATAATTTGTTAAGTTGTTTGAACCTCAAGAAAATAATATGAAAATTTTTATGCCAGCCATAGTAAAATTGATTTCAAAGTAAAACATATTTTAGTAAATAAAATGCAAAAAAGTCTATAATGTCTAATGCAATATATGGAAGAAGACATTCAAAAATCTCATGTTTCGTGGGACACCCTTTGTCTGTTTGCTAGGTAGAAGTAGAGGGATATGTTCTGCCTAAAGATTGTCTATTATTGTCAAATTTAAAACTATTCATGACGAATCCTGATCTATGGGTTGAACCTCTACAATTCAATCCTTCCAGGTATTTGTAAAATTATATTGAAAAATATTTTTTTATAAATTATCATTAAAATGAAAAGGGGGTGTAGGCTAAAGCCTAGAAATTTTAGGAGTTGATCGTGACCAATAATATCTGATGTCCCTGTCTCGTGAAATTGATAAAAAAATTTGAAAAAACTCTAATATATATGATATGGTATTTGAATCAAAGCTTAATTAGATCTTATTCAGCAAATACGGAACGAATCTGAAAATTATGATTACCCAGAAGAGGTGTCTAAAAATTGTAGGCATGCTCCTATTATTATTCAAATACAAAACATAATAATTTTTAATAGATTTGATTGGATTTAATCTTGTTTCGTTTGTATCATTTGACCAGAATTTCCACCAATGACAGTGCAGTATCTGGACATGTGACACCGTCTGTACCACGTGACCAGAATTTCTACCAATGACAATGCTGTTTCTGGTCACTTGAACATAATGAACATCAATTTTATGAAAATGAAGTTATTTTCTTACTTTAGGTTTCTAAACAAAGCTGGAGAATTTACAAAACCAGAATATTTTGTTCCTTTCGGACACGGTGAGGAGTATACAGTGAGACTCATAAAACTGTGGAATAAGAAGATCCAGGGTATCCACGCGGTTTAGCCTATGTTGCACCCAGGGTATCCACGCGGTTTAGCCTATGTTGCACCCAGGGTATCCACGCGGTTTAGCCTATGTTGCACCCAGGGTATCCACGCGGTTTTCTCAATAAAATGTCCATTCGGTCCAGCCATTTGACCAGCTATAGCTAACATATGCATATATATAAATAATTAAATATTTATAGACGAGCTTTATAATATAGATAATTTATCCCTTAAGAAAGTTAAACAGGCATTTTAAATCAGAAATACATACGAGGCCGTCTGTATTTACAGAGTGGAAATGGTGGAAATACAGTATCCAAGTAGTTTTTAAATGTAGTTTTCATATTCTACAGTTTAATGGGTCTGACTGTATTTAGGAAAAAGGGTTTGTATGGGAGAATCACTGGCAAAATCAGAACTGATTGTGTTCACTGTAACACTTATTCAACACCTTAAGGAACATTTAACAAAATATTCTGAACATGATTTTAAATTTCATGATTTTAATGTTAAAAAGATGGTTTCTTTTGTAAAACATCACATTGAGTGTAGGAACGACGTAGAAATAGAAGATTATTAATCTGAAATTTGACAATCAATGAGGAACGCAAACATGATAAGGCATTGGCAAAACAGAATTGTGCAAAATGGAATATCTCATCCTCAACTAAGGTTTCGACGTGTGCGGAAGTAATTTGCAATACTCTGATCGAAGAAATTGTGTGTTTTAATTAAAAGTGAGCTGAATATTAAAACATTAATATTAAAATATGATAAAAAATTTCCACTTTTGCGTTAAAATTTTAAGAATTTTTAATATTTTTATTTTGTGAATATCTCTAGTTTGAAAGTATCCCTGGATTTGAACCTGATGTAAACCATTATACTGCAGGTGAGTATACAGCATAATTACAGTGGTCCCAAGGTTATAATGCAAGGAAAGTTATTTCAGAGGTGTACGCATCTTTTGTACTGTAGTGTACTGTCTCTGGGCGGTAATGTAAACACAAGTCGGATGTCACTGCCTGGCATGGAATCGATCTTTCACATAAAAAATCAATGAAATATTCTGGCCAAAGGAAACTATTATGTGAATTATCAAAATTATCAAAATTAAATGCTTTTTCCCTCCACGGATATTAAACAAACACTGATGCATCTATATTCTTGTTTACAAATTCCGCCCAGAGAGAACTGGTTTCAACATGTACGCAGAGTATATGCAACTGCAATTAACTTTCTTTGAATAATAACCTTGCAGTGGTCCTAAGAATAAACTGGATTAAGAAGGCACCTCAAAATTAGTGAAAAGAATTGTTTTATCAACATCGCATTATAACTTTTCAAGAAAAACTGTTCTTCTATTCTGCAACGAAAATGTTCATACATAAAAATATTTCACAAAAAAAACGTCAAACCATGATTTAACAAAAAAAGTTCAGATAATATTTGTTTTAGGGTTCACAAGAATACCATCTGCATTCCACGTCAAGGTTTCTAGAAGATAAAGAACAGATTAAAATATGTTTTATTTGAACAATTTTATATTGAAATAAATGATAAAAACACCAAGTTCTTGTAACAAAATCATATTTTCTAATTCTTGAAATCTTTAGAACCCGATGTTCTCTATAGTTTTGCCCGCTCAGAATACACCAAGACGCCCGCCAAGACATTTGCTGTTTTACTGAAGAATGTACGAATATGCAAGCATTGGCAAAAAGGCGCATTACAGAAAGTAGCATGGAACAGGGGAAGGTTTTGCTCTGGGGCCAATATTTTTATTTAACGCAGTTTGTTAATTTATCTAATTCTTTTCCTTATTTGTTTAAGCTTTTGCTTGGGTTTACATGTTTTTGTATTTTAGTCCTTGAAAGGTAACATTCCCTTGCCGGTTAATGAATGATGTATTATGAATAATGAATGTTGTATAATGAATAATGAATGATGTGTGTTAGGTTAATGAATGTTGTGTAATGAAAAACGAATGATGTAGGATGGGTTAATGAATGATGTATTATGAATAATGAATGATAAATAATGAAAAATGAATGATGTGTGATGGGTAAATGAATGATGTGGGATGGGTAAATGAATGATGGATTATGAATAATGAATGATAAATAATGAAGAATGAATGCTGTAGGATGGATTAATGAATGATGTATAATGAATAATGAATGATAAATAATGAAGAATGAAGGATGTAGGATGGGTTAATGAATGATGTATAATGAATAATGAATGATAAATAATGAATAATGAATGATGTAGAATGGGTTAATGAATGATGTATAATGTAAAATGAATGAAAAAGATGAATAATCAATAACCTATGAAGAAGAATACAACATGGTAAATAATAAATATTCCCTTGTTTTGATGAAAATCTTATCTTTTTGGTTGTAAAACACGTGATACAAAACACGTGATACAAAACACGTGATACAAAACACGTGATACAAAACGTGCACGCTCTCACGCAACAATTAGCAGTTTAAGGTGAAATAAAATACAACCTTGCTGTAGTTTTAAAAAGTAAATTTCTAGGGCTACGAAATGTAAAACTTTGTTAGTCGTAAGGTAAAACTAAAGACCAATGCATTGCGACACTTCAAAGTTGACCCAGTATTGAAAGTTAAAGCACACCTTTTATTTAGGGTTTCTAATATGAACTCCGTTGCACTGAATTACAGGGCCCGTAATTGCACGCAAGTAAAATCCACTTGCGTTGGAAACCATACTTTTATTTAAAATTCGGAGATGGTGATGGACCAAACCTCTGTAGAGTAAAAAAAGTAGATGTTAGTTCCACATCTATTGAAAATATATTTCGGTCTGGGTTGACCCTCGTCAGTTCTAACGATATAATACAATTGTTAGATTTCTAAAAAAATATCCTCTTAGAAACTGTATTTTAAATTATACAGTTGTTAGATTTCTAAAAATATATCCNAAATTTGGGCTGTCAAATGGACAAAAGGGAAACGAACTCAGATTATGAGATGGAAAAAAGATAATTTACAAATATTTACTTTTAAAAACTGTTCAAGACAATTATTATTCCTTGAGATTGTTTCTGTCATGAAGATTCGAAACAAACTGTTTATATACTTTTATATACTTTTATATACTATCATATACTTTTATAAACTTTTATATACCTTTTTTATACTGTTATATACTTTTATATACTTTTATATACTTTTATATACTTATATTGCTGCTTGGATAATTTGATAATAGGGTTAGTAACAGAATTCCAGGGCAATATGGCATACTTGTTTCACAGCGTATAGAAAAATTTGAAAATCCCTTGAGCCATAGATTAATTAGAATAACAGATAGGACACTAGATGTCGCCTTCTCAAGATTGAGGGGGTAATTTAATTAATCTATGCACTGTTCTTGTCTCCGTCAGCTGTCACTTTTGATCCTAAGATTTAATCAATTAAACATCCATTTTGCTTTTTGCTTTCTCATACTTTTTTTGTCTGCGAATGTGTTTAAAATGAACAAATTGAAAAAGACAAATATATATCTAAGTTTAAAGATTGTCAAACTAAAGACAAAAATGGGATCAAAATAAAATCAAAGAAACTACACTCTAAACTAGACTAGTACGACTTTTTGACCTCGTAGCTCCTCTAGTTTTGACTATATGCACAAGTATGAGGACAGTAAATTTATCTATTTACAAATTAAAAATTCAAAACATTTCTAACTTTTAATAAGTAATGGTTTTATATGTGTGACAGACTCTCGATAAAAGTGTTTAAAATACAAAGTTTTGTCCCATCACAATAGGTAATATTCATAATATATACTTATATTGACTGCAACTTTTTTTTGTATCCAATAAACGTCAAAACGGCTTATTTTACGGATTTTAGAAAACCTAAATAGAACTTTAAACTTCTCATAGCAATGGGCTAGAACATTTTTTGTGCTTTGATCATTTATAGCCGGCGCGCATCACCGATATTGCAGGTATTAAAATGTAGTCGTTTTCTTCAATTTATTCAATAATTTATTCAAATATGATAATTTGTATTCAATATAGTTAATAAAGTAATGTTCGAATTATCATAAATGGAAACTAAGAATCGGAAACAAAAATTCAAACATAAGAAATAAATAACTGAGTTTGGGAAATGAAATCAAAAATAATTTTGGAAAAGTTAAGATAACGGAATTAAAACGTCCATGATAATTGACCGTTCGTATAGTTTCATTAAGACTACAACACAATACTTCAGAAACTGCTCATCATCTGCTAAATATCTCATCGTTGATAAATGAAAGTCATGTATAGTATATATATATATATATACTCGAGTATATACTCGAGAGAAAGAACAAATCCAATAATGTTTATGTATAGTATATATATATATATATATACTCGAGTCAAGGGATGTGGAATTGTCATTAAAAAGATCTTTTCTAGTTCTTGTGTTTTCTTCTTCATCATTTAAAGAATCGTTATCATTAAACACCGCTGAATCATTAGCATTAAACACAGCTGAATCATTAGCATTAAACACAGCTGAATCATTAGCATTAAACACAGCTGAATCATGATCATTAAACACCGCTGAATCATGATCATTAAACACAGCTGAATCATTAGCATTAAACACAGCTGAATCATTAGCATTAAACACAAGCTGAATCATTAGCATTAAACACAGCTGAATCATGATCATTAAATACAGCTGAATCATTAGCATTAAACACAGCTGAATCATGATCATTAAACACCGCTGAATCATAGCATAGCAGTAAATTGGTCTACGGCCAAATTAATTTTTTCATTCACTGCAATTGATAAAAATGACCCCTGTATGCAGAAAAAGACAGGGGAGGGTTTTATCATCTTGTATTCTAAAACAATAGAAAAATCACCAAAAAATATCTAAAAAAGCAAAAGGAATAGAGTTTCTGCTACCAACTCTGATTTTAGAAATCCTTTATATTTGCAACTCAGTGTCGTCTACCTTTGATTTTCCAAACTATGAATTATTTTAGATCAAATATTCTAAGTTTTAAATATCAAAACTGTGCGCCATAAGATCTAGGTTTTTGAAAATTCAAGTTTGTGGCAAAAACTAAAATTCTTTGCTAGACTGGGGCGCGAAGCTCTTTACAGTATACCAGGCTTGTATTACAGTATACCAGGCTTGTATTACAGTATACCAGGCTTGTACAGTATACCAGGCTTGTACAATATACCAGGCTTGTACAGTATACCAGGCATTGAACAGTATACCAGGCTTGTACAGTATACCAGGCTTGTACAGTATACCAGGCTTGTACAGTATACCAGGCTTGTACAGTATACCAGGCTTGTTATTGTAGAGCACTTTGCGACCATCTTCTATCAACTATAATTTTGGCTCTATTTGTGAGCACTGAGCATCTTCTTTTTGTACAATATACAACAAAAACAAAAATTTTAAAAGAACAATTTAAAATAATCATTTTCCAAAATTATAAACATCTAATTCATACTTGGATTAGAAAAAAATTATATTCAAGAAACTAAATTATTAACTTTGTACCAACCTTNCCCCCCCCAGCAGAATCAGGGTAAATGATGTATAATTAATGAGCTTGAGTGCAAAGTCGACGTTCAAAATCATCCATTTGGGTGGTTACTTTTGAGAATCGATTTTTTAAAAATTATTAAAAAACGACGAAAAAGAAATGTAAAAATTTAATCGTAAACTAATTAGATTTTGGGAACATTTTCTCGACGAAAATTTTCTTCTTAATTAATCAATTTTAGAACAAATTATTTATTTATATTATATTGAGTTTCAACCAACCAACCAACTAGTTTGTTGTAAAAGTTTGTACTACATTTTTCGTCGTCGTAATTGAATAGTTTTTTAACCAGATTCTCAAAATTATCTGTCAAAAGTGAACAATCTATGTGGGATTAAAAGATTGAATTTGCGCTCTTGCTGAGCAAATATGACCGTAAAAACGTCTGATAGGTCTCAAATGATTCCTAAAACTTTCTCCATACTACATTCTTAGTTAACTACCATACATTGCCGGTCACTCCCATTATATAGATTTTAGTGGGTTTCTGATGTCAAACTTTGTTGTTGAAATACTTGACCATACTTTAATGCAGTGGTAGGCGATTATATCAATACAACGAAGACGACTTTTGATTTCAATGTTAAACAGCATGGATACGCTTGAACATAGAAGTCCAGAGAAGCTATTTCCATTAAAAAGCTTCTCTTTGATTACTTGTAAACTTGTAGTTCGAAAATTGCTTATTAACAATCAAAACTTAATTTTACAAAGTCGTCTTCATTGTATTTATATTATCGTCTTCCGCTATAACAAAATGTTATCATGTGCTCCCCCTGAAACTTCTCTTTACCGCTGAGTGTAAATATTTGATAAAAACAAGGCAATTAATTAATTAATCAATTTTCTAATTAAGGAACGAGGGAAATGTTACATCATCGTCTATACGCAATATCCCCCCTACTGAACTTCAAACATCTAACTTTCCGATATACTTCAATGTCGGACATACAATTCAACTGATTATTTTGTATGATTTCAGGGTTAGGTGAGGTTCAGACAATTTCTGGTTCCAGCACTACGGCTAGGACAGGCTAGCAGCAATTAAAAACCATGTGTAGTATAGCGGATTTGTAGCGTAGGTCATAAGTGGAGTATACCAGATGTGCGTAGTGCGGAAGATACACCATTGGAACGAGATATATAAAAGGAGACTACTAGTGAAACAGAGCACTTGTCGTCTCTCTTTCCTTCATCACACAGAGTTCCAGCCTTTGTCAAGACTGGTTTCACTTTAACTTGGCCTTTGTTTTAAACTCAACAACTCATAATTATTCTTTTTCGTATACACATTAGATTAAGAACTATAAATAGCAAATTAATTTTAGTTTAATTTTTAAGAGATAATTGGCAATTGATTTTTGCGTTACAGCTTGCAACCCTATGGCTCATCGTGGTCAACGTGCATTGTTAGAAAAGCTTTATTCGAAATATCGAACTTCAACGAACATTTAGTTCGAAAATACGACCAGAATGTGCGAGATTCAAAGTTGGATCATTTTTAAATGATAAATGCTAAAATATTGCCGTTTATCTCTCTTAACTTTTTTTTACTGTATTTACACATTAAAATACAGCGAGAACCGGAAAACTGTGGAATAGGAAGACGACATACAAACAAAATTGCTTAATTGTATTTGATGTTGTTACAAAGAAAATGGTTTTAGTGTAGACTTATCAAATCACTTACTCTGAGTAATTAATGTTTACATTGAATAATTACATACATGTCTAATGCTTTTTTCTGACTAGGTAAAGTCATAACTTGAGTCTAAAAGTCGTCTTCCTGTTCTGGATTTTTTTGGTTCTCATGTAGAGCCTCATCGGGTGGTAAAACTGAATCCCGTTTTCCCAAGCTCATTGGACTATTTAAAGTCGTCCTCCTATTCCAGAGTTTTCTGGTTATCACTGTATAAATTTACTTTAAAAAAAGTATTTTATTTTCTATATTTTTACGCACAAGATCACAGCAAATGATTAATAAGTGATAAGAAGAGTAGAGGCTTAAAATCCTTTTATCAAGGAGTATGGAATAGAAGGGAGATACAACTGACGCGGCCCGCCTTCCATATGATTATGCATGCTTTGCGGACGGGTATTCCATTTATATAAGAAATATTCAGAATAGGTTATTGTATACGCGGTAATTGTACATCAGACAAATATTTCTTATTCAAATGAAGTACGGAATGAAGCATGTATTATATGGTGGGGCGGGCTGCATCAGTTGTATCTCCCTTCTATTCCATACTCCTTGTCTTTTATGCAATCAAACAAGCTTATCTTACTAATCTCTCTTTATTACTCTGTAGTTCTTATAGTTCTTATTTTCCAATTAATTCCCCGTAGTGCATACATAGTAGTGGAGGGAGGGGGTGCAGAGAAACCTTGAGCCCCGTGAACTGACCTCCAGTGTCTCCTGATTCGCAGAATGACTCAGAGCCAATCAAAATCATCTCCGTGCCTTACGCTACATCTCCAAAGCCTCCGCAACTCTGACTCCACGTCAACCATTCTTATCTCCAAGAACAATTATTTGGCTTTTACATCCACCAAAAACCTTTTTTTCAAAAAAAATCTCACCATGGAAAAAAGTAGTAACCTTTGTTTCTTTTAGTCATTTGACTCTAGAGTCCTGTGAAGTCATTTTTGTTCTACTCTAGTCCCTTATGTACAGTCCAATTTAGGTCTACCTTTTTCAGTTTACACCTCTATCATATAATCATATGTTAAGTTTAACCTATATTTTGGTGAAGTTTTGGTTTGTCTAANTTAATTGTATACTCTGAAAGGATACTCTGAATTGAAAAACTGGGGTATTTATTTTGCATGGAAATACCCTGATCGAAATTTTCGATCAATTAAGATTACAACCATTGTGTGAAGGTTACAAGATGTGTAGATACCGATTTTTTCCGTTTTACTTTCTTTTAAGTTGAGCCTTATTGTTAGAGTGTAGGGCTGGCTGTCGTTCTTGAAGAATGATGGTTCTTTCACAAGAACAAATGAAACTATTAAGAACAATCCCATCATTCTGAAAACAGTTCTTTAAAATATTGGAACGGAACGAAACGAAACGAAATGGAACGAAACGGAACAGATTAGCCTAAAAAGAACATGTGTTCTTATTATCAAGAAAGCGCTATAAGTCAGGAACATATTTCAAATCAGGAATGTGTTCTAAATCATCTAACAAACATTAAAAGACCCCCCTCTAAAACCAACTCCCCTTCCTGGTCCTCCATCTGCCGTAAATAAGGAGAGATTTAGGTCGAAAGAAATTGTTTTCTAAAACTTATTTATATATCTTTATAATTTTATTGAAATATTGACTATGCAAATTAATTATTTTTTAAAAATTTACAAATTGTGCACCTCCCTTTTTTAAGAAAAATACGGATCGTAGCCCTTTCACGCATTATACATTTTAAAGATTTTAATAACCCCGTCCCTCCCCCTGCTTCACAACAAATATACATTGCTCGGCCCACAAATTATCTAAGTCTATCCTTTTAACCCAAAATTTAAAACAGCCTCTTTTCTACGAAACTTTTGTCTTGGACCCCTCTAAAGTACCCCCCCCCCCATTCAATCTTCTTGACTAAGAACGGAACAGGGGGATGGAAACGTTCTTGGCTAAGAACATCAAGAACAAAATGGAATGGGATGATCGTTCTTATAGACTAAGAACAGAACGGAGCAGGACGGAACAGGACTAGAACAGAATTTTTGAAAAAAAAGAATGAGTATAGAACGATCTAGCTGAAGGCCCTTATTCCAGAACGAAACGGAACGATTTAAAATAAATTAGAACATGCCCAGTTCTATGTTAGAGACCTTTGCCTTCAGTGGGTTTACAGTCTGAAACTCAAGATCTGGTTTGGTCTTTAACATGGCAATTGGCTTGTTTTACTTGCAAGTCTGAATTTTGGTATCTTACTTTAAACTTCTGATGAGAATATGGTATATTTCAGAATTATGATTTCTCATTATCTGGTTGGGATAATGTTGGTAGGGTTGACAGTATCCTCTACTAATCCTGCAGGTAAACATATTTTCTAGTCGCGGGATCACAACCTTTATATTGAATAAATTTTATCTACATTTTGAATAATTTTTTTTATCAAATCGAATCCAATTGGATAGAAATATTCCGATTTATTTAATATTTCAATCAAAAATTCGGAATCAAATATGTAAATAATCACGAGTTTACATTGTGAGTGATTTTCATACAACTATTTTGCTTATTATTCAAAATTTACGAATAACCAAAGACTTTAATTGCTAATTAAAGATAGCGCATCAGAAAATCTACGCAAATTTTGACGCATTTTCTGGGGTACTCAAAGATTGTAACAAAGGTCGTCTTCTCCAGAAATGCTGACGTTTCTATCTAGTGGAAAGACAATGAACATAATTTACAGAATTCATCACTTTTTAAGTTGAAATAACGACGATATCTTCCTCATTGTTACCCAGATAAATGTTTAAATGGTACCGTTGTTGATAGGACCTTTATTAGGTTAAGGTAACTTGAAATTACATCTATCAGTCCTTTAGAACATTTACTTTTGGTTTTTATAGTAGTTTTGCCCGGAAGAGTCAAATGTGGTGGTACTTCTTCTTAAAAGAAAGGAAATTGTCCAGGAGGTCAGAAAATTCTTCTTAAAAGAAAGGGAATTGTCCAGGAGGTCATAAAATTAAATTAAAAATGTGACACTACAGAAACATGCATTATGAGAGTACACTTAAAGAAAGAGAGTTTAAAGACGACCTCCGTAATTACCAGGTTTGATCTTAAGTTTTTCTGAATAACTCTCAGTTTAATAAAATTGTTTTAAAGCCTTTGCATGATAATTCATTTCTAATTTCAGGTCTTAGATATTTTGTACGATATGTACTTGTCTAAATTGGAGTACAACAGAGAGCATACTGAACCGAACAATTTTAAAAGAAGCGATCAAGGTTAATAAATAAAGTTTAAAAATATTTCATAGTTACAACATTTTCAAAGTCTGCTTTTGCAAATTCTTTGTTGGGCCGTTTAATACTTTTTGGCACAAAACACAGGTTAACAAAAATAATATTTATTTTTAAGTAAGTAAGTAAAAAAGTAATTATTCATTTATAAAATAAAACAAAAACATACAAGGAGAAAATATTTAAATTTTAGGAAAAAAGTCCAAAGAAGAAACTGCTCAACAATTTGATTTAAATAGTTTTTTTTTCCAATTTTTATAATCTGCTGAAAACACTAAGCAATAAAATTTAATTTAAATAGTTTTTTATCAATTTATATAATCTTTTACATTTTAAAGATTAAAAATTGACTTTAGTTTTTTATTTAAACTGTTAGATCTCTAAAATCTTGGCAGTTATGAGAGCTACAGGTGTCCCACGAAACATGACAGCAGAAGACTCTCTCATTGACTAGGAAAATTTCAAGTTTTTAATCTTTTTTTTAGAGAATGTTCCGAAAATCCAAACGAGACCAAGGAGAGGAAAAGAAGTTAGGTTCCATCAATGCTATTTCAACCCTGTCTCCTGTTTCTAAATATTCAACCTGCCAACTGCCGTCCATTAATATTAGTAGAAACATTATCTAAAATAAATTCAATAAATTTGAGGCTGATAATTACTTTTTTTTAAGATTGTACAAACAGTACACTTAAAAGGACTGTATGCGTTATTTCAAGTGAATCTCCATGAAGAGATTACAATGTCCGATTCACAAGTTTCACAAGTTTTATGTTTTGACTGCATAAGGGTGTACTTAATAAAACAAGAAAATTACAGTATACAAACAGAGTAAACTTGTCCGTCTTCACTTTTCATCTTGCGGAAACATTATAGACACATCTTTACAGTCTTCTACCTTTTTTTGGGACACCCTGTATAGTAAGATAAATCCCTGTGTAGTAAGATAAATCCATGTATTTATTATTTATGGTTTAACTGTATAATAAGAGAAATCCATGTATTTATTATTTATGGTTTAACTGTATAATAAGAGAAATCCATGTATTTATTATTTAGGGTTTAACTGTATAATAAGAGAAATCCATGTTTATAATTTTGCAAACTGGTTGTTTTCAATTGTGGTTTCTCTTCAAAAGTGATTTACGCATTTCTAATGCAGGAAAATAAAGGAATAATCAGAATTTTACACTTTTTAACAATGTGAATCAAGCATTGCCATCTTTGCATGAGGGTCACTTGAAATTGGTTGTGGAGATAATTTTATCAATCTTGTGTTTTCCTTTTTAATTGATTGATTGATTAATTGATTGATTGATGATTGATTGATTGATTGATGATTGATTGATGATTGATTGATTGATTGATTGATTGAATGATTGCTTGATTGATTGATTGATTTATTGATTGATTGATTGGTTCAAAATTAATGAACAACATGTGAACATATGTGATTAAATCATTGAAGTCCTTTTGAAACCATTGCAGATGGAAGAGTTATCCACAAAGGATAAGACTTCAGAGACAACTATACGGAATTTATATTTACACCTAGATTCAGCCTGTTATGAAATATTGCATCAAGTTTCAAGACAGGATCGACTTTAAAGTGATGCAAAGCTTTGATTTTATAGCTCTAACTTCTTGAAGCTTTTGTTTAGCCCTGAACTTGTACATTTTAAAACTGTACAGAATTTGTTTTTTGCTATAGCATTTAACAAGTTATTGGCAAAATTCTCATCGATTTTTCCATGAGAGCTTAATCAAGCTTGCTTCTTTCATTGCCAAATCATTTATAAAGCCATTAAAAAAACTTTGTTCAAGTGGAGGACAAAATCTATCCTTAAGATGTTCGCAGCTTCAAAGGTGGGACCAGGATTTGTGAAAATATATCCAAATATTATTGCAGTCATAAGTTTTTTGATAATTCTTAAGAAACTTATTTTTGTTTGGAATTCAAGGTAAATTAATAGCTCCCTGAAATATGATTGACAGCAATTGATTTATTATACTCGTTTTTCCGCCGCATTTGATCTTAAATAATGAATACGACATTATAAAAAAAAACTCTTCTTATGTATTCATATATCTGCAGGTGTCACTGTATAGCGCGACTTAATCTGATTTGTTTAGCTACAGATTTATACAAACAATAAAAAAACTTCAATAAAAAACTACAGTAATTTGCTAAATTGTTCTGTTCTATTTTAGAAAAATAATCTTGTACTTTTCACCGCTTTTCCTTGTTTTTGCCTTGTGAATTTAAATTATGATTCAGAAATCCTGAAATAGATACAGGATTTGAGTGAGCGGGGGGCAAGATTTTTTAGGAACAAAAAAATTCATAATTAGGAACAAAAACTCGCGCCTTAGACGAAACTTTTTTTGACTTAAAAGACTCAAAAAGAGTCAAAATTAATGACTAAAGACTAAAAAACTAGATTTTTGACTTTTCACACATTATAGTTTATTAAGACAGATATTTTTCCTGTTTTGCACTAGGGTTTCTTTCCCTTAAGCATGCTATTGAGAAGCTATTCTGAAAATAGGAACAAAAAAATCCAAATTCAGGGGGGGGTGAATGTCCCCCGCCCCCCCACTGTATCCGCCCTTGCCTGTTTAGATATTTTTTAACTTATTTAAATGTATTTCGTCTAAAACCATATGGAAGACGACATTTCAATTTGTATCTATCTTTTACATTATCATATTTAGAACTGCGTATTTTCCTAGACGAGATAATTGTAAGTCCAGTACGTGTGCCAAGTTCCAAACTACTCCCTATAAATATGAGCATCAAGAGTGACAAATAAATAGATCTGGTACTGCTAGTTCCAAAATGTGGTCTGCCAGTTATGTGCTTTAATAATTACTGGAACGATCAGGATAGGACATTTTCATGGTTTTATTTAACAAAATTTATTTAGAGTTTCACTGCATGTTGTAAAAACTTGTAACCAAACTTATAAACATTACAGTAGCAAGACGACTTGAATGTCGTCTTTGAATTTTGAAATTTACTGCCTAACTTAAGTAAAATTCTTGAGATAATAAAAAAGTTATTGTAAAAATATTGTACATTCAATATTACCCGAGATATGAAGAATTTTGTTCAAATTTCGCCAAATTTTTTTTAAATTTAAAATTCGGTGATGGTGATGAACCAAACCTCTCTAGAGTAAAAAAGTAGTTGTTAGTTCCACATTTATTGAAAAATATTTCGGTCTGGGTTGACCCTCGTCAGTTCTAACGATATAATAACCAATAAAAACCGGTACAAAATTGAAATCTGAACGAAATTCATAATATTTTCGGTAATATTGACAACCCAAAAAAGCAGACCACATTTTGTAAATGCCACAGACTAGGAGAATTTTGTGGTTTTTGTTTCAAGAATCATACATATTAATTCAGTTTGACGACTGAATGTCACAATTGCCAAGATCAAAGAAGACTTTCAAGTCATCTTGCTTCTGTCATTTTTCGTTGGACGGGGTGTATTTAAAATCATAACTTAAGTCTAAAAGTCAGGATCGATATCATCGTTTTAAAAACTTTTTTCTCTTCTTGTTTTCCAATTAAATAAATAAAACATTTAATATTTATTAAATCAATTAACTAAGCAAAGTAACAAGTCATACCAACAAACAAATCGGGGTTTTAACATCGAGATTCGGTAAATGAGACCAAAATAAGACAAACTTTTAATAAATTTAACTAGTTTGATTATTTTTCATAGAAATTTGTCTTGCAGAAACAAATGTCAGTCTTCTTTGATTTTTTTTACTAAGTAATCACCATCATTTAAAAGTAGTAAATTTTATATAAAAAAATATGATCACTACTTGAATCACCACTATACATTACAATTCAACTATTTTACACACTTGTCGGTAAAATTACCAAAATGGGTAGACAGTGACAGATCGGGTTTTTAAAACCAAACACAAAATAATTGATGTGTGTATACTTTTTTAAGTCACATTGATATGCATCTTATAGAGATTAGAGGGATATCTAAAAAATGTTATATTTGTTGATTTACTTGGCTCAAATAATCATAAGAAATATATGCATACGTTTAGTTCACAGTTTTTTTTTTATTATGATATAGGTTTAAATCGTTGAGGTTGATATGATAATAAGTTTAGTTCTTTAAGGTTGATATGCGAATTATAGGTTTGATTCATTATAGGATTGATATGTGAAAAGGTTTCGTGTCTTAGAATTTTATATAAAATTGGATTCGTAGTTTTCAAGGTTTAATTTATCAAGATTGGTAGTTTAATAGGTTTTATTTTCAGGATTGGTAGTTTACTAGGTTTACTTTATTAGGATTGATGGTTTCTAGGTTTAATTAGAATTGGTAATTTACTAGGTTTAATTCATTAGGATTGGTAGTTTACAAGGTTTAATTAGAATTGGTAATTTACTAGGTTTAATTTATCAGGACTGGTATGATGATAAATTTTGAGACTCTGGACTGATATCACTAGGTTGCATACTGGATGAAGGATCACTAGTAGAATAGTTCTGGCTGGTAGTTGAGGTAGAATATGCTTGGTATTGCATAAGGTGGGGTGGGGACATTGCCACATATTTATCCTCACTACTCAGCTCGGAGTCAGGGCTTTGAGGCTGTGGGTATCCGTAGTTGTAATTATATCCTAGATTTATAGTGTCTGTTGTGTTATCATTATCACTAGTTGTAACGGCCGATAACCGTTCGGACCAACGGTTTGGAAGTCTTAGATCACGGGACAAATGTTGTCGTTGGAGAGTGTTTTGAGCGGATATTGGCTGGTCGTTCACTTGAAGACCAGCACTACCGCTGGAAGTATTTATGTGAAGGGGTGGGACAGACATATTATAGTCTGTACTGTAGACATTACCACGGGTAGTGTCCGTACTGTAGAGGTTACCACGATTAGTGTCTGTACTATAAATGGTACCCCGGGTGTTATCTGAGGATGTGACGGGTTCCAAAGGATCGTCCTCATCACTGCTATGACTGGATGCAAGGTCAAGGGAGCGTTGATCAGCATCACTCTCAGAATCTGATTCTTTCCTGTATTTATTTTCTAACTTTTCTCCGGACTTGTGTGAACCATAGATCTTAGATACATCGCTAGACGAGTAATAATCACTTCTGTAAGGAGTTGAGTTGGTTTTACTGGTTGATCTGGAAGTGGTAGACGCAGTTGATATTCCAATATTTCTGTTGGAGGATTTCACTGAGTTTCTGTATGCCAGAGCAGACCTGGAGATTGTTCCATGAGAAGCATTCAAGCTTTCTCCGTATGGAAGTTTGCGTCCAAGACAAACTAGATATCTGTTCTTAATCCCGGTTCTTACTCTAGAGTTGAAGACAATATACCCCAGGAAGATGTAAGCTGAGGTGAGCAGGGTTGCTACAGAATTTGCTATGGAAAGTTCTGGCCAGTCCTCATTAACCAGGAAGAAAGCTGAAGTCCAGGTGCCTGTTGCCAGTGGTAGCAAACCTATATTGAGCAGGAGAAGTCCCCTGAGGTTTCCGAAATCTTCGATCTGAGATTTAAGAGTGAAGGCCGCACGAATAGCTAGGAAGAGAATGCATATCTGTACAAAGAGTGAGATACAGAGAGGACCAACCATGCTCCATACACTAATATCATACAAGGACAACCAACAGAAATGAAGGTTTCCATACTGATGAGATCTAACTCCAACACTCAATCCAACAATTATTGCTGGTATTCCAAAGCCCATAGAGATGTAGAACTTCATGTTTCCATGATTTATATCTCGCATCTCAGTAAGCATCCTCTGTAGGTGGAGGGCATCAACCAACAGCCAGGAGAACACACTCAACCAGAAGTAGTGGAGAAGGATGGCCATGATCTTACATCCAACATCAACCTTCACTATAATATGATGAAATTTAGCTTCTATGATGAAAAGAATCTGTGCAAGGAAGAGACTGAGCACTATGAATCTATGAATAGAGTTTGAATTGGTTGGAAGCCCGTATAGTGAGGAGAAACAAACTCCGCAAATCAAGAGAATAATCAGTGATGCAATAGTTGCATATAGAACAATATTCTCAGAAGGAAGAGGATTAGCAACTACCAATCCCTCTGCTGCTGATTCACTCAGAACAACATAGCTTGATATCTTATAGCATGTGCAATTTACTGTGATCTCAGATGCTTTATTAAACTGCCATAAATCAGGTAAATCCGTCTCACAGGCATCCTTTGTCCATCCTTGAGATTCCTTGATGCTAACATCCCACCTAGCGCAGAAAGGAGTTGCACGTGTAAACTCCTGAGAGAGCTTAACGCTAAAGATAAGGCTGATTGGCATAGTCAACTCAACCGACTCAGTAAGTTCTGTATCAGTTTGAAGAGTAAGCGCAACCACTGAGGAGAGAGGTTTGAAGATACTTCCCCATCTAGCAACTAAATCTGGAAGGTATTGATCAGGCAGGAAGTTTGACAGGGTACGATAGATTGCATAGCTCACTGTCGGTTTAGTATCAGGACTATCTTCACCATCTACAAAGAGTAAACTCCGGGGTATGTAGATCTTTGTATTGTCCCAAACTCTGGGGTCTCTCATGTAGTGATTATACTTGGGTATACTGATATAGTCTGAGCTTAATCTAGGTTCCTGGGATATGAGACTAGAGGATCTGGGAAGCTCTGGTAGGATACGGGATTGTGGATTACCCTCTCGGGGGTTATCTATGATATCTAGACCAAACATCACATTATCAGTAATAATTTCAAATGGGTTGGTGTACGTATCTGAAAGGTTTTCTGTCAGTGTCTGTCCGTATTTCTTGAAGAGATTAAGAATTCTTGAAAATAGATTCCGGTCCAATGTATTGCCTTTGTTCAGAGAAACCTCGTTTTCATCTTTTAAAATTCTTGAAGCAATACTGACAATTTGTTTGATAAAATCTCTTTCTTGTTTGTGAGAGAGATTAAACCCACTCTGCTTGTTTTCAAACTCAAGGATCTCAACCAGTAAGCGACTAAAGAGCAGGACATCAGCTCCGTACAGCTCATCAATAGAATTGGTCAAATCATAAAGATTCTTGACAGTTTTAAGTGCAAGGTAAGAATTAATTTGTATCTCTCCAGTCTCTAGCTGTGCCAGGTCCTTGAACAGAGGAAGAATCTGTTTATGAGTACAATTAAATAGATCTGGTTCATCCCAACCATGCTCTGAGGAGCAGCGCCGTGTGGCAAATCCCTCTGCTCCCACCGGACATTCAACCTTAACCTCCTCTCCAAACCTTGTCCTTGGCCACCAAACCTCAGACTCATATGCCTTAGGACAGGATTCATAAACCACTTGGCATCCATGCTCTGTCACCTCGGCATATTTGTGCGCGCAGGAATCACATAATTGTCCGATGACCCCTGGTTTGCATTGACACTGGCCCGAGATAGGATCGCAGAGCTGGCCTGTTGATCCCAGTGGGAAACATTTACAGGGTAAACATTTATCTGTATTCTTTGGCTGATAGTGATAATCTTTACACCGACATTCTCCAGTCTTCTTATCACAATCCGGGTTGAATCCATTGTTGACATCACATTTACACGGTCCACAGACAGGGTAGCCCCACCATTTTGCGGGACAGGGTTGCTGGACTTTCTCTTCACAGTAGGCCCCATGTAGTAAAGGTGACCCACAGCTACAGCTATACCCACGCGGGTCAACCGTGTTCTTGACACAAGTACTGTTGTTATGACATGGGGACAGTTTGCAGACATCAAAACATTTATCTCCAATATGTCCGGGGTTGCAGTTACAATGGTGAGAGTCCCAGCCAAGGGAGCACTGTGAGGTGGCTGGACATGTATCGGAGGTACAGGTGTCCGGACTAGAGCAACCAGACTCTACACTACTCTCCTGGGTAGGACTTAGATCAGCTCCATCACCGTCACCAATCCGAACATTCTAAAAATAAATTAAGTTAGTTTTACAAAAATCCCAATCTCTAATAAATACATGCTGTCCCACAAATCATGACCAGCAGCAAGACCACTTAAAGGTTGTCTTTGATCTTTGTACTAATTTAAGGCATTTATTCGTAAACCTAATTTTTTAGGTTTAATTCTAGAGTTACTAATCACAAAATATTCCTAATTTACAAAATGTGGTCTGCCATTTATATTTTAAATATTACCGGAGATTTGAAAAATTTTATTCAGAATTTGACAGTTTTGGTTTTAATCGATAAATTGAAATCTGAACTGAATTCTTAATATCTCTGGTAGGTTGACGAATAAATGCCGCAAATATTTTCAAAGTTCAAAGACGAGTATGGCCACAGATTATCAAATTAATTTGTTGAAGGCAATTTGAAAATATTAAGTAGGACTATCTCTTTTTTATTGTAATATGTTAAAACCCATACAATGGTGTTCTTCATTGCGTTTACATTGTCCCCTATTCGAACTTTCTAATTGCAGTGTTAAGGCATTAAGTCGGAGTTTAAGGTATCCTATCAAACCATGATATTATCAGGGGAGGAAATTACCCGTATAAAGAGAGAGAACGTCTGTAAAACTACGTCAAAGAAAAAAGCTGAGTGAGGTTGAGATTAAAAGAAAGATGGCGGAACTAAAAAACGCGGGATAATTAAAATCAACTGTCAGATCAAAAGATAAACAAATCATTAATAATTTCCTGGATTGACCCCCCGACCAAAAAATAGCGGCCGACCAGACAAAGAACATCGGTAAAAAGTTGAAAAGAAAAGAAAAACAATGAGAAAGAAATTAGAAGATGTGAGGGCAGATAAATCCCCATAGAAATTATCAATTGCAGTTTTCTCCTCTATACATACAGGCTAAAGAGACTCTGTTCTCCTCTATACATACAGACTAAAGGGACTCTGTCCTCCTCTATACATACAGACTAAAGAGACTCTATTCTCCTCTATACAGACAGGCTAAAGAGACTCTGTCCTCCTCTATACATACAGGCTAAAGAGACTCTGTTCTCCTCTATACATACAGACTAAAGGGACTGTTTACTAATTTCAAAACAAAAAAGTTTAAATTCGACGGCACGTGTTTGAAATTCCGGCAAAACTATTTCAACGAATATCAAATCCCAGATCAAACAAGTCATTGACTGTAAATACCTTAGGACAATTTGAACCCCAACTTCTTACCACTTGGAGATAGAAGGGCTAGATGATAAAACAATTGTTAACTTTAATGTTTTTATGTAGATGCAAGCAATTGGTAGAGACCTTTCATTAAAAACATGTTTTAATTATTCTTAATAATGTACATCAAAATTGAACATATTTTGGTTTTGAAAAAAATCGACTAAAACACGCACACAGATTTTCATTGATTAATTCTTTTCTTTTAACACTATCAAATCAAATCAGACTCTTATTAACAAATATTCTGACTTGAAAATTGCCAAAAATTTAGTTTTCGTGAATCATTATTGTCACCTGAATACATCCAGTGAATGGTTGTGTACTAGTTGAACCATCAATATTCGGCTCAGATCCTCCAACAAAAACTTTCACAACAGTCAAACCCTGAAAAAAAAATTTTTATTAAAAATCTGATTCGATCAGCCATAAATCATGCAAAATTACTAGAACGGCTTTGCAACATGTTTGGTTCCTGTAACAATAACCACAAAATTCTCCTAGTTCCTGGTCCGTCCTTTTTGTACTGTCAATATAATCAAAGATAATATATTGAGAATTTCGTTCAGATTTCAATTTTCTTAAATACAACCAACATTGTTCATATCTCCGGTAATATTGAGAGCACAAAAAGGCAGACCACATTTTGGAAATGCCAAGACTAGATTAACCCTAGTTTACGAAAAAAATTCCATCGTACGTGCAAATTGCAATTAACTTTAGTTTGACGTGAACTATGTAAATAATACCTGTATAGCAATATTAGTTGGCTTGGTGAGCTCATGTTGACCGTAATCTAGATTTAGCCAGACCTCACCCATCATCCACTTTACAGACACATGGTGCCATTCACCATCATTCAACCTAGAGAGAGATAGATGGATAAATAGATAGATAGATAGATAGATAGATAAGATAGATAGATAGATAGATAGATAGATAGATAGATAAATAGATAGATAGATAGATAGATAGATAGATAGATTGATAGATAGATAGATAGATAGATAGATAGATAGATAGATAGATGGCGAACTAGAAAGAAAAATATATAAAAATGCATTTTTAAACTTTTAAGTTATTTTGAAAAACTATTTTCAAAAGTTTTCTTCATTTTCATAATTATTTTTATGTCATATTTACCTAGGAGTGATGAGCTGTAGAGATGTATCTCCGAGGGTGTACCGCAGGGTTCCGTTCACCAGCTCAAGTTTACTCCAACCCAGGGTACGGAGCTGAACTAGTTCTAATAGTCCAGATTCAGACCTAGATAAATAAACTGAGAATGATAAAAGTATTTTGTGAAAAATACATGGATT
This sequence comes from Eurytemora carolleeae, assembly GCF_000591075.1. Taxonomy (NCBI): domain Eukaryota; kingdom Metazoa; phylum Arthropoda; class Copepoda; order Calanoida; family Temoridae; genus Eurytemora; species Eurytemora carolleeae. The sequence goes on along the minus strand of NW_019396571.1, from coordinate 262,569 downwards.
TTATTGCAGAGATTTTGTGGCCGGTTGAGGAAAGATTTCTAATAGATTTGATGGACTGGATACTATTTCTAGCAGATTTCATGGACTTGATACTATTTCTAGTATTTCTGGCAGATTTCATGGACTTGATACTATTTCTAGCTGATTTCATGGACTTGATACTATTTCTAGTAGATTTTATGGACTACATACTATTTCAAGCAGATTTTATGGACTTGATACTATTTCTAGTAGATTTTATGGACTGCATACTATTTCAAGCAGATTTTATGGACTTGATAATATCTATAACAGATTTTATGAACTTAAAAATATGTGTGGCATGCCGTACAATGGTTGGCGTTTATATCATTACAATGAAGACGACTTTTAATTTTCAAGTTTTGATTTCTAACAAGCCTTTTGCTTGTAGAAAAGAAAAATTTAAACCGAAAGTAGTCTTCATTGTTTTGACATATAGGACGACTGTATTGTGGATAATTTTACTGAGTTTACAATTTCCCCCCCAGATAAATTCTAGATAAACCCCTGTATACGTGTCCCTACTATTTAAATGTCTATGTATAGAATAAAATTGTTGAATTAAATCAATCCACTAAAACTTAGTTTATTGCTGGTCTAAAAATACTGGGAGATTTAATCTCCAAGTGCCACTTTATTTCAAAATAACTCTTAAATCAGATAAAACAAACTGGAAGAAACGATTCATGCTGGGCATGGTACACGGAACAGTTGGTTCAGTACAATTTAATCTGGCTTTAGTGAACACGCCAGTACAAGTAGTACGTAGGGTACAATTTATCTGCCAATAGAGGCCGTGCTGGTACACGAAAAGGGTTGGGGTACATTTTCATCTGTCATAAGTATCGTCGAAGTACAATAAGGGAGTGTTGTCTGTTAAAGAAGTGGGTTCGCAGTGGCGTACGAGGGGGGGCCGCGCCCTCTACGCTTTGCTTGCATTTCCCTTTCTCAGGCCAGGCACAGTGGCGTACCTAGGGGGGGCAGTAGTCCTTAAGTTTTAGCCTTCTAAAGAGAATACTTCATTACACAAGATGTACTATGACGGAGAGCAGACTTAACGATCTTGCACTTATAGCGTTACACCCTTTAAGGCTGTCTGAGCTCTCTACTGAAAAAATCATTGAAATGTTTGTGCAAGCAAATTCCAGAAAATTTTAGCTTATAAGAGTTGGTGAATATGAGATTGAGTAAATAAATTCTATCTAAAAATTTCAGAAGAAATTTCGTCTATTACTAAAAATATAATTTTTAATGATGATGTGATTATTGATTTAGTTAGCTGTGATGGAGTTAAGTGATCAATTTATAAAGTCAAAAAGTTAGTTTTTGAAGCAATGGAATAATTATTAGACTCTAAGGTTAGTAACACCCAAAAATGTAGTCTTTTTGGTGTATTTTTATGGTGAACAAAACAAGTCCAGGTGGGATGGGGGCAAAATTGTTTAAGAAGTATCAATACTTTGTCAAAAAAAGGGGCTTTTAAGGGGGGGGCACAATGTTCCCAAGGGGGGGGGGACCCAAATTGTGCCCCCCCTAAACAAAAGCCCTCGTACGCCCCTGTGAGTTCGGTACATTTGTTTCGTAAAAAAAGCGGATAACAAAAAAAATTATACTGAACATGCCAACTGCAAAGGGAATAAACACACATTACAAATTGTAATTCTAAAAAGACCACTTGGTTTGAAATATAAAAGGTTTACACAATCAGGTTGAAAAGATGTAGGTATTTAAAAATTTGAGTTTGTGAAAAGGGTTTCCGTTCGGTTAATTTATTTTTTCTTTCCAAAGACAACAACTTCAATCTGTATCTAATTAAATGGTATCCTTGTAATGCTTGATGTCTTCACTCTGTATCTAATGGTATCTCTGTACTGTTTGATGTATTCACTCTGAATCTAATTAAATGGTATCCCTGTACTGTTTGATGGATTCACTCTGTATCAAATTAAATGGTATCAATGTACTGTTTGATGTATTCACTCTGTATCTAATTAAATGGTATCCTTGTACTGTTTGATGTCTTCACTTTGTATCTAATTAAATGGTATCCCTGTACTTCTTGATGTATTCACTCTGTATCTAATTAAATGGTATCCATGTACTGTTTGATGGCTTCACTCTGTATCTAATTAAATGGTATCCCTGTACTGTTTGATGGCTTCACTTTTTATTTAATTAAATGGCATCCCTGTACTGTTTGATGTATTCACTCTGTATCTAATTAAATGGTATCCCTGTACTGTTCACTCTGTATCTAATTAAATGGTATTCCTGTACTGTTTGATGGATTCACTCTGTATCTAATTAGATGGTATCCCTGTACTGTTTGTTGGATTCACTCTGAATCTAATTAAATGGTATCCCTGTACTGTTTGTTGGATTCACTCTGTATTTAATTAA